>NC_143525.1:13480089-13690089 GCF_031878675.1 Megascapheus bottae | reverse complement strand
TGGTTGGTGTCGTTGCATCTCTCCACACACAAGTACAGCAAGCCGGCAAGCCAGGGGGCTCTCAGAGGCAAAAGGAGGGGCAAAGGAGGGGAGGGGAGGGAAAAGGAGGGAAGAGTGGGAGAAGTGGGGAACCAGTGCCCTGCACAAAGAGAGACCCAGAAAGCCATCACCACAGGGCCCAAGCAGACTAGAGGCAACCAGAGACCAAGTTCAGAATGGGGCCAAGGTGAAGAGTGAGTTCTTCGGCCAGGTTTACCAGCATCCACTTGACAAGGATACAGGATGAATAACCTGGTGCTGGCTCTGTACAAATAATAATAAAACACCCGATACCACCTCTGGGTTGATAAGCTGATATCTTTTATGTTTCATCTTTCTTGCTCTTTTTTTCTCTCCCCTCCCTTGCTGACTGAAGTACCCACTCTGTGAGGCCTTCTGGTCGATCCACTCAAGTAATAGAGGAGACTTTGATGTCCCCTCCCCTCATTCAACGGAATGTTGTTTAGTTCAAAGTGAAGAACAGAGGCAATTCTTTGCTTTTAAATTATTAGCTTCCTAAGTCTTCTGTAATGACAGAGTTTGACTGAAGTGTACAGTTTATTAACTACATAAAGACGACATTATCAGAGCGCAGAAAGGCCGCTGCGAGAGCTTTGCCTTTCAGCCTAGCAGCAGGGGTTCCTGATACTTTGATCTCAACCAATGCTAAATGTCTTTGTGAGATAGAAAGAGGGAGCTGAAATTATCTTCGGCATGGCAGCGGCATCAATTATTCAAGCGCTTTTCCCTTATGAATTAAAGTGTTCTTCAACTTCCACCCTACTTGTGAGCTTGGGTGGTTATTTTTTCTTTTCTTTTCTTGTTGTTTTTCCAGTCAGGAAAGGCACTTGGAATAAATCTCCAGGCATTCGCTAATCATACTCGGCTGACCTTTGAAAAATCCACATCTATTTCTCCAAGGCCTCCTCCCTAATTGCTCACTCCACCCTCCACTCTGGCTCCCAGTCCTCTCTGAGGTGACCCAAAGGACCATTCAGAGAAAAGGGGGGCTTTGTTTCTAGTGGGCTTCAAGCCAAAATGGCCAGCAGAGACCAATGAAGTAGTCCTTGACAAGAGCTGTCAGTGCGAAATTCATTGAAACAGAGGCTTCCACGAGCCTACTGGAAAACCCCTTAGCTGTTCCCTAGGTCTCCCCAGTAGCAGATCAACTCTCAGGCTGTCTGATGTGAGCAACATCCAGGTCTCTGAAACGTGCTTGCCTTCTGGGATGTGGTCTTCAGACTATAGCTGACATCTGAGAAGGGATTGTACATCAGTTTAGCAGGACATGCGCAGAAAACAAAGACAGGAAGGGAATGAAAAAGAAAATGGAAAGGGAAGGGAAGGGAAAGGAAGGACATATCTGATGCTCAGCTCTCCCTCATATCTACCTGAAAGGAATTGGCTGCAGAACCAAATCCATCAATGCTTATTTTCCTTATATATCAATGTAATTCCATTTTTAAGATGTTATTGAGGGTTACAAGAGGACTCAGTGGTAGAATGCCTTCCTAATAAACATGAGGCCCTGAATTCAAACACCATATTATCTAAAAGGAAAAACAAAGCAAAAAAATTTATTGATACCTGTTTGTGATCTAGTCAAATCTCTTATACAAAATAATTTAGTATTTTCCTAGAACCTGCACCATCTTCCCACATACTTATTTATCATTAACTCATTTACAGATACTTAGTGTAATGTATACCCTATGTAAATAGTTTCTGCACTATTTTGTTTAGTGGATAATGACAAGGAAAAAAATCTGTAAACTATTTGATTCAGATGCAATTTTTTTCTGAATCTCTGGTGAAGAATCTGCAGATACAGAGAGTTGACTATATTAACATATAGCCTCATGAAACTTTTGTGCCTACTGGAGTGGACTGGGTTACTAGCACTCATCCTGTTCCTTTATCCTACTGTGCAGAGTGAAGGAAAGAAGGCAAGAAGGGAGGAAAGTCAGCCAAGTGTGTGCACATGTGCCTGGCATACCTCTATGGAACATTGGGTCTGATCACACTAAGAGCCCTCAGTGAGACCCAGTGAACACACGGCAGGAGAAACATGAGGAAACCTGCACACTGGCCCACAGACCTCGCCCTCCCTTAGGCAGAATCTCACCCAGGCATTAGCAACCTAGCACTTTGGGTATGTATTTCATGTGGACCAAGCATGTCCCCATGATCAGAGAATGCCTTCAAACAGAGACAGAGTAACTAACTGTCAGAGCACAGGGGTGCTATCCGTGATAACATGAGGTGACATGGAGGGAGTACAATAGTACCAACTCCATCGTACAAAATGTATTTCCTACCATGGAAGGCAATCGAAAGTTCCTGCTTAAAAAAATAAAAAATACGGGCCGGGAGTTTGGCCTAGTGGTAGAGTGCTTGCTTAACATGCACGAAGACCCGAGTTCGATTCCTCGGTACCACATACATAGAAAAAAGCCAGAAGTGGTGATGTGGCTCAAGTAGTAAAGCTCTTGTCTTGAGAAAGCCCAAGGACAGTGCTCAGGCCCTGAGAACAATCCCTAGGAGTGGCAAAAAAAAAAAAATAGCAGAAGTTGGGACTTTGGTCCAGTCTTCTTGTTGCTAACCCTCAGCTTCTTCCTATTTGGCCACCAAGCTTGGGTTTCACCCCTTTAATGTGTCCAGAATCAATACATCCTTTCCTGTCTCATCCAGAATATCCTGTCTGGATCATTATAGCAGGTAAGTAACTAGACATCTGTTTTCTCTTTAGTCACTACTTAAAGGGCCAGAGACACATGTATAAAGTATTAGCACACTGAAGAATGAGACTTGACCTTGACTGAAATGACTTCAGGAGTTGGACACAGAAGAGAAAGTTGGTAGGCCAGAATGGCTTGAGGGGTTGGGAAGTGGGAGGGGGTTGGAGGGTAAGAAGTTACTCTCCATGATCCTGAGATCCTTCCTCCATCTTAAATTCCTTTCCTGCCTTGAATCCTTCTCTCCTTCACTAGTTTCTCCTAAAAGCACATCTTTATTCAATCACACAGAAATTCTCTTCTCATGATCTACTTTCATAAGATACTGCCATTTTTCTTCATTGTGCATCTTCTCTATGCATCGATCACAGATATATGGCTCTGACTATTTTGTGGAAGGTTTGGCTTTGATCTTCCTAGCAGCCAGTGCTAGGGAGAGTCATGACTGGCCACATGAAATTAAGATTCTGGGGTGTGGGGGTTGGTACTGAGTAGAGAGAAAAATCTGTCCTGTAGATTACAGAGAATCACATCCTTAACAACTTCTTCCAATAATCACAGCAACTTGTCCCATGAGATGGTGGTGAAAAGCCAAAACAGCATGGTGGAAGGAATGAGGTTTTTGACGTCTTCTAAAATCCATGGATTCAATGTAGTGTTTAACCAAGCAGCACACAAGCAAATGCCTACAGGGGCAATGAGACACTATGTAAGAAAAACAATTAGAAAGTGCATATTCCATCTAAAGGCTCCAATCAATTGCTGCCATAGGGGAACATGATTGCCAGACCTTCCAACTTTCAAGAAAATCAGATTATATGCACAAGCTAACTCAATTTTTAAAAATGCGAAATATGAGGAGAAAGGGGGCTGGGAGTCTGGCCTAGTGGTGGAGTGCTTGCCTAGCATGCATGAAGACCCAGGTTTGATTCCTCCATACCACATGCATAGAAAAAAGCCAGAAGTGGTGCTGTGGCTCAAGTGGTAGAGCTCTAGCCTTGAGAAAGTCCAAGGACAGTGCTCAGGCCCTGAGTCTAAGCCCAGGACTGGCAAAAAAAAAAAAAGAAAAGAAAAAAGAAAAGAAATGAGGAGGACTGTTGATAGCCACCTTTCTTTTCCTGGGTCTACATGGATCCACCTCATGTATGTGATTTAAGAGAAAGGCCAGCTTAGGTAAGGATGGAATAAAATGTGTAGGCAGAAAGGTTAGTGGATAGCAAAATTATTAAATCTCAAACCACTGAGAGAAGGAAGAAGGGAATCAACCTTACACAGAAGGTGGAGCTCAGGGCAGAGAATCCCCTCTGCAGCAGAGAGACAGAAGTTCCCTCCCGGATTCCATTTTCATTTTCCCTTTTCCTTTTTGCTCTTGTGGTGGCTTCTGTTTAGGTTTGGGCTTATGGCTTTTTTAATTTTCCTCTTATTCTTCCTTTACTTCTTTCCTGGTGAGATTCCACATGTGAACAACCATAGGAACGGGTCAGTTTCAAGGAGCTCAGCAAGCCTGGTTTTGTTTGATTTTTTTTGGAGGGGGGGGGGATCAAACTGGCATCTCTGTCCTGTGGTCTAGAGCAAAATAAGAGCAGCAAATGATCACCTGTGGGCATGGACACCAGGCCAGATCAACACCAAAAGAAGGGTTGAATGTTCAGCTCCACAAGAAGGACCCAACCAGATGCCAGCTCCCTCAGTGAGTGAGGGATGCAGTTAGATGGTGGCGGTGGCTGCTCTTTTCTGTGCTGCCAAACTTCCCTATAATTTCACATCATCCCTGGGAATTCTATCCACGGTGATCAAGTAAAGTATGCAGGTACAGAAGGAAATGTGAGCAGCGGGGTGAGTGCCAATCTTCTACCCCTGAGAGTAGACCTTTTGACATCTCGTAAGCGTAAACCGGGGGGCAGAATCGAAGCTTGGTTGGAACTTTCTTTTGTAATTTAATGTGTTTTATTCCCTGGATGTCTGTCTCCAGGTCAACCCAGGGTGTGGGAGTCCCCTACTCCACGTGAAAACCTATCCGCAGGGTAAAGTTCCACAGGTGATCAGCAGGAGCAGCCTGGGACAAGAGAAAAAGACACCGGGTACCTCCCCAGATTCTACCTTATCCCCAGAGCACTGCCAGGACTCACACAGTACCACCAGAGCAGGGAAATGTGTGGGTTCAAAAAGAAGTAGAGTTTTCTCCCTCCCACTAGTTGGGCCACATTTGTTTCAGCCAAGTCCTAGGAGCTGTGACAGAGCGAGCCAATCCAGTTGATGGAGCCCAGCCAGCAGTCAATCTCACCCTCAACAACAAAAAAGAAGAGCTCACTGTTGGATGTTTCTTTCTTCCTTTTCTCTTTATTTTTACCAGCAACAGATTCCACCTGTGCCCTCCTTTATTTCTCCCATCCTGACTGCTCATCAGCAATCCCTGACATCACCGCCCTTCTCCACAACTGAACTGTATACTTTCGCATGAGCATATGAGGGGCTGGTATTCGTCACATCCCACCACCCTTGCCCATCTTCCATCTTTGTCTTCTCTTCCTTCACCTTCCCTACTCACCACAGTTTCATTCTCACCCCTCACAGAGCCATGCAAAACCCTATCCCCCTGAACGCATAACGGGATCGGCGGTAGTAGATACCGTTAACGATGAATGGCTTTTTATGAACTATCTGGTTGGGTTTTGAATTTGTGGATGTATTAAAGCTGAGATACAGACTCATGCCAAGTTGAAAAGTGACACATCAACACAGCTATACAGAATAAAGAGACTAAGGCAAAGTGAAGACTTCAAATGAGTAAATCCCCGCAGAGATATATGAGAAAATTAGAAAATATAACACCTCCAGACATAATCAATTTTACAACCAAGGACCAAAATAACAGTGAAATGGAGAAAAACCTTATAGGGACTCAAAAGGAGTGATGATGTGAAGATTCAATGAAATGAAAGAGGACATTCGTAAACAACTATATAAACACTAAGAATACAAGCAAGCAAACAAAGGAATCTAATGAGAGTACAGATAAAAAGCTAAGGGAGCGTCAAGTAAATACAAATAAACACCTAAATGAGCACAGATAGAATACAGATAAGCAGCAAAAAGAGATCAGACTATGTCCATAAGCAAATTAATGAAATAAAGAAGTCAGTGCAAAACGTAAAAAAAAAAGATCTCAATAAAGAGACAAAAAATCCTGAAAAAAAGAGTAAGTCAAGTTGAAGTCCTACAGTTAAAACATAAAGGGAAAGTCATTCTACATATTAAACAATGGGGAAGACAGAATTTCTGCTATTTCATAGTAGAAATAGTGGAATAAAATAAAGTTTAAAAAAGACTAGAGAAATATGAAATACATTTATAATAAGAACTTCAGATTTAAAATATTATGAATTATGGCATAGATGAAAGAGGAGATGAGAGCTAAAGGTATAGAAAATACCTTTGACAAGATAATAGTAGAAAATCTCCCAAATCTATATAAAAAAGGCAACTTATTTAGATAAGGAAGCTTCTAGAATAGCCAATGAAACAAATTGTGAAAGACCCTCTCCACAAAATATTAGAGGTGAAATAATAATTAAACACAACAAGGAAAAAATACTGAAAGCTATGTGAGACAAAAGTACGCTATTTTCAAAGGAAAGCATGTTATAATAACAATAGATTGGGCCGGGAGTTTGGCCTAGTGGTTAAAGTGCTTGCCTAGCATGCATGAAGACCTGGGTTCGATTCCTCGGTACCACATACATAGAAAAAAAGCCGGAAGTGGTGCTGAGGCTCAAGTGGTAGAGCTCTAGCCTTGAGAAAGTCCAAGGACAGGGCTCAGGCCCTGAGCTCAGGCCCAGGACTGGCAAAAAAAAAAAAATAACAATAGATTTTCCAACAGAAATCTCAAAAGCAAGAAGAGCTTGGAATTATGTATTTCAAACATTTTAAGTCAGAAAGTGCCAACCAAGAATCTTCTACACAGAGAAGCTATCTTTTATCACAAAAGGGCAATAAACACATTCCATGATAAACAAAAATTAAAATCGATATCACCACCAAACTAGCATTACAGAAGATACTAAAAGATATTCTGTGCATAGAATAAGAAGATTGATCTATATATATATATATATATATATATATATATATATATATATATATATATATATATAATGAGGTGAAACAAATCCCACCAGGAGATTCTCTAACATTAACTTTTTAAGTGGCAAGAACTCCTACAAAACCTTTCAATTTTAACACTCAATTATCTCAATTCTTCAATTAGAATACAAGAATGGTGAGTTGGATCAAAAGGCAAGACTCAATCACCTGTTGTCTACAAGTAATACACTGTCATAAAAGCAATACAAAACAAACATTGGTCTAGGATGAAGATTATAAAAGGTCTTCCAACCAAATAGACCACGAAAGCAGACAGGTGTACCTATACTTCGACGCTCATATCCAATACAAAGCTTTAAACCAAAATTAGTCCAAAGAGATAAAAGTCATTTGATATTAAGAGGGGAACTCTCCCTCAAGAAGATATATGCACATTTATGCACCAAAATACCAGCGTATCCAACTTCGTTACACAAGCCTATGAGACTTAACCGCATGCACAGACCCAACACAATGAGAGTAGGAGGTATTGATACCTACTCTCCCCAACTGACAGGTCATACAGGCAAAACTTCAACAACAACAACAACTACAAAAACACAGATGTACTGAAACCATAGACAACTAGACCTGACAGATGTCTACAGAATACTTCATCCACACTGCACAATACAGTACATGCCTCCTTCAAAGAAGTTACAAGAATGAAAGAGAAAGGGAGATGGCTAATGAATCTATCATACTGGTAAAACAGAAAGTGACTGAAAAATTTTTTTTGCATTTTTTTATTGTAATTAGTAAAAGGGTTACATGATATTTGCCAGATAGAAGGTGCATTAATTCACGTACATTGATACCCTTTCACATGTCTTGGTACCCATTTCCCTCCCCCCCCACACCCCCCACCTGTCTTGGTTTTCCCCCCTTTCCTATCAAATTTCAAATAACCAAATACAAATAAATTCAATATATCAGATAACAAAGTGAGTGACTGAAAATTTTTAAAAACAATTTCTCTCTCCCTACTAAATTCCTCAATGAATTTGGTCTTTAGAGTCTATATTTATAGCCATACTATCTTTAAATGATATTTTTTCTCCCTTTTTCCAAGACCTGTCTCAACTTTTCTTGTAGAGAAGGTTTCAAAACAAAGGAATACTGCAGGGGCCAGGAGTTTGGCCTAGTGGTAGAGTGCTTGCCTAGCATGCACGAAGACCCAGGTTCCATTCCTCGGTACCACATACATAGAAAAAAGCCAGAAGTGGTGCTGAGGCTCAAGAGCTCTAACCTTGAGAAAGTCCAAGGACAGTGCTCAGGCCCTGAGCTCAAGTCCAGGACTGGCAAAAAAAAAAAAAAGAATACTGCAAAGACAATAATAAAATTTGCTGTAAGTAAAATACCATGATATTGGGTGTGATGACAGTAAAAAAAAAATCTAGTAACATTTCTTTAAGAAAGTATTATATATGGAATGAATACAATTTGAAGAAAATGTGCTAAAACATATACATTTATTGTAGTAGGCTGGATTGCATATCCCATCCACCAGGCTTTCACATTAAAATATACCAGGACCTGCCCTCCTTACACCTTCACATCATCCCTCTGTTTAAGTCACCATCGTTCCTCACTGTGCCTTCTTTTTGCCAGTCCTGGGGTTTGAACCCAGTGCAGCATTGTCCTTGAGCTTTCAAGCACAATGCTTTACTCTGCCACCTGAGCCACAGCACCACTTCCAGCTTCTGTTTATATGGTACTGAGGAATCGAACCCAGGACTTCGTGCATGCTAGGCAAGCACTCTACCACTAAGCCACATTCCCAGCTCCTCGAGGTAGCTTCTGAGAGTCTCCTCCCTCCCCGCATCCTTACCTCCATCCTCAGCCCAGCAGCCCAAGGGAGCAAAACAACACCAGCTCTTGCAGCTCAGGTCACTCTGCTCCACTGCAGTAGACCTCTCACTGATTCTCTTCCGACAGTCCCTGAATGTGTTTTTTCAAATGCATCTCCTTGGAGATATTTTCCCTGTCTAACTCACCCAACTCAAACTGTATGCCCTTCCTCTATGCTCCCTAGTTGCCCTTCTGCCTTTTCTGTTTGACTTAGCACCTGCTGGCATCTGTACCCAGATCTTGCTCCTCTTCACAAACTGAACAGTAGGGAAAAGGGCACCTCAGAATCTTCACAGGGGATGTTTGCCTACCAATATCCCAGACACGAAAGCATAGAATCATCTGGAAAAAGTACCTTTCTCTAATTTGCACAAAAGCACTGGAAGGAAATATAAGAAGTTAAGTGACAAAAAGACTGAGATAGCATTCTGCATAGAAGAATGGCCTTTTCTGTCTCTACTGGAAATGTGCATTTGTGAGGCAAGAGTTTAGCACCGTCTAGATGCTTCTTGAACCCATCTCCAGGGGTTTCCACTGTACGGATGTCCTTTCTCTTCTCCCTTGGTCCTCACTATGATCTTCCCTCACCAGCTTTACTCTAAATTCTACTTCTATCCTTCTCTCCCTTTGCTCTCTCCTCCAATCCCCTCACCAATCCCAGGGTTTCAGTATTTTTCTTATATGCAAGAAGCTGTCCTCAGAGTATTTACCACTAGTTTAATGTTCTTTTTGGAAGCTAGTATGGTTTGTCAAAATCAAACCCTGAATTCTCCTGAATCCTTTCTCCTTCACATTTCCTCGGTTCCACACGAGGCAGCCCCACTCTGGAGTACAATGGCTCAGCTGCTCTTGACTTTGCCCCTCCTTTCCCCTAAGGTCACCTTTCAGGTATGTTCATGTCCATCTGTCCCAGGGCTGTTCTGGCACCTTGTGCATCCTGTCATGCTGTGACAGCCTGTCTGCTCCTCTACTTCCTTACTTCTTTGGTGCTATGGAGATTTCAGGCTTACTGTCACTTCTCACTCCATCCCACTTCTTGCCTTGGCTCACTTTTCTGGAGGATGTCTGTAATCAGCCACTGTCACTCTCCATCATCTGTCAGGTTCACACTAACCACCTTGAGCTCACCTCTAGGGTCAACCTAACCTCCGAATTGTCTCCTATTACCCCTTCCACTCTGCAGTGCTCTCTAAAGCATGCCCTCTCCATCAGGCCACATTGGCATCTCTCTGTGTCCTATGATTGGAAGGCTTGCTTCCTTTCCCTGTCATTTCAGGTCTATGGATGCCTTGATTGTGCCAGGTGAGTGACTCTCTCCCTCCAGCCATTGATGACATTCTTGTGAGTGTCATTCGAGTCATGTTTTAGGGTCCTAGCTGTTGAGAGCTAAAGTCATGAGAAGCCCTGAGCATCCCCTAGCACCAGCTACACAGTATGTACTCAATACATTGGTGTTGAATGAAGACATGATTGATTAGCAATACAAAGACTTGCTGAAGTAGCTCGACATCTCTGTATAAACTCCCTACTTTCTTAGCTCTGCTATCCCAACACACACACGATGATTTCATCTTGTCTGTCAAGTCAGTTCACACCTGCACACCCTCTCATTAGGTACTGACTATGGGCTTCAGACCCAGGATCTTTTGCCCTTAGGGTTTTGAGCCATCTCCCTTAGACTAGAATCTCTGGGCTTAATCGACTTCTAAGGGCCTCCTTCTCTGTCTTTATGTCTCCAGCTTTCTGCTTCTGGGACAATCTCCTGGTCCCTGAGCAAAGGCAAAGCTTGGTCCCAAGACAGTGTCCCTTTAGAACCAGCCAAAGAGCTGGTTCAGCCTTCCCTGAGATCAAAGCTTTGTGCAGCAGGTTCACCGTGGCCTAATGCCACGCTGCTATGGCAACATGAATTTCAAGCAGTCACCAGCAGAATCTGCCTCTTCTGTCTCAGCAGCCCTGGAGCCAACTTTTCCAGGTGCCATGCCCTCATAGTGAAGGACCACCCAAGCCAACTGAAGCATTTTCTGGGGTTAAGGTGTCCCATCTTAGCAGCTGACATCCTGAGGGTAGATGGAAAGCAGTCATCACATTTATGTTTACAGAAACAGAATCCATTACTGGAGAAGACAAAGGAACATGAGTGGCATAGCCTCTCTGATACTGGGCACTGATGGCTCATGCCTGTAATCCTGGCTACTCAGGAGGCTGAGATCTGAGGATCACGGTTCCAAGCCAGCCTGCTCAGAAAATTCTGTGAGATTCTTAGCTCCAGTCAGTCATGGAAAAAGCCAAATGTGGTGCTGTAGCTCAAGTGGTATAGTGCTAGCCTTGAACAAAAGGACATTCAGGACAGCACCCAAGCCTAGAGTTCAAGGCCTAGAACCAGCAAAAATAAAAAAAAAATTTAAAAGGGCCAGGAGTGTGGTCTAGTGGTAGAGTGCTTGCCCAGCATGCACGAAGCCCTGGGTTCAATTCCTCTGTACTACATAGACAGAAAAAGCCAGAAGTGGTGCTTTGGCTCAAGTGATAGAGCATTAGCCTTGAGAGAGCCCAAGGACAGTGCCCAGGCCCTGAGTTCAAGCTGCAGGACCAGAAACAAACAAATAAATAGATTCTCTTACTTCTGTAAGCCTTTATCACTGATAACAGGGGTATTCAATACATTTCCAAAGCTCCATTGTAAGTTCAGGTTCTCAGAGAACAAGCAGGGAGGCACAAGCCCAGTAGTTTCTCTGGTTTCCCACTTTGTCTTTATTTCCAGGGCTAGAGGAGAGGAACCAGAACCCCCACATTCTTGGCTTGTAGAGGAATGTATTTGGCCCCACGTGGTCTTTTTATTACAGTCAGTGCTGGCATAGACAACATCAAGGTATCAGTGACAACTGTGACTGGGATGTTAAGAAAATGATTTCCCTTGCACATCCATTGTTGGAAGCAATCTAACTTAGCCTGGTGGACTCACATTAAAATAGGTGCAAATCTTAAACCCAGCAATTCCTCTCGTTAATTGCTGACCTGGGAAGATCCAGAGGAATGAGCACGGCTGCTCATGATGACATCATGTGTATGAAAACCTGAGAACAACTTAAAGTGCATGGTGGAGATCTGTGAGCCTCAGACTCCCTCTTCTGGTGAAGAATCAGGAGACAGGCCAGTCTGGCTCTGGGCAGAGTCAACAGCCCCTGCTCTCCTCATCCTCCCCAGTGCCTCTGCTAGGTGCTCTGACATCCTCCCCCCCCCCCACTACTTGGTCATCTCAGACTCTTTCATAATGCTTTGCCTCTTTCCTAGTACAGTCTTTTCTCAGGCTCAATGAATTCATAGTCACCCCAAAAGGTCCTCTCCCTAGAGGGGGCAAAGGGACAAACCACCCCAAGGCCCCTGGAAAAACTTGCTCTCCTTGTAACTTGCCATGAAAAGGACAGTGATTACATTCGTCAGCCTGCAGTAAATGCAAGTGGGATTTGAAGATAAGATTCTTTCCGCCTCCCCTTGTGCTGTGATGTGAAAGCTGAGAATACACACAGTAGGTAGCTAGCTAACCTTTACGAAATGCAATGCTGGGCTCTACGGGCAGATGGAACCCATCCACTGGGCATGGGAAGCTTTGCCCCTTATAGGCCAAGGGAAGGATTTCCTGTCATTCATTCTATAGGCTGTCATCCTGGTTCACAGAAGAGGCAATGGAAGTGCTGTCTGTCCCAGGCTGGAAAGGCATTGTCCAGGACTCTCATACCCTATCCCCTGTTCTGCACCAGAGACTCACAGATCCAAGTCCCCTGGCTTGCCTCAGAGTGACAATAGGAAATGAGCTATAGTCCTTAGCCTCCCACTTGGGCATCCTCTGGCACATATTCAGTCTGAAAAAGCAAATAGCCACCCAACAAAAGGACAGCGCCTAGCTGCATTGTTTTTTAGGCATTTAACAGATATTTGGCCAAACAAAACCTAACCAGTCCTCCTGCCTCCCCTTGCCCCCTCTGTTGTATTAACCTTGTCTCCCTCATAGCTTTCTACTTCTCAAGACAGGGTAGCAGTTCTGGTGTGGGGAGACAAGTGGCCACTTATTCTCATCCTCCCTATCATCCTAGAAGTTTAGCCAAGCAGAAACTGACTTAAATTAAGATTCCATGTTCCAGCCTCCTTTACAGGTAAGTCTGGCCATGTGATGAAGGGCCGACCCATAGAATATGAGTGGCAATAATGCAATTTGCTTCTGAGTTGTGAATTCAAGAAGCAATTGTCTTCCCAATCATTTCTTCCTGAGCATGGATAAGAACTTGAAGGTGATAAGCCAGCTTCAAGCCTGACTCCAGGGTAGGGGCTCTTAATTTGGCCTTGATATTAAAATCATATTAGAAAGGACCTGAATTCACTTCCCACTAGTGAGAAGGAAGGAAGGGAGGGAAGGAAGGAGAGAGGGTCCAATTCTAGGGGGTCACTCCTAGGGAGCCTCTCTTGATTAGACTCTGTCAAGATTCTCAGATTCTAGTGTTCAAGTAAAAGAATCAGCATTGCTGGAACCAGAGAATGGGTGGAACAACAAGAGTTTTATGTGGCTAGCATGCATGAAGCCCTGGGCTCAATTCCTCATTACCTCATGAACAGAAAAAGCTGGAAGTAACTCTGTGGCTCAAGGGGTAGAGTGCTAGCCCTGAAAAAAAGAAGTTAAGGGACAGTGCCTAGGCCCCAAGTTCAAGCCCCGGGACTGGCACATAAACAAGAGTTTGGGGGGGGGGGTTTGTTTGCCAGTCTTGGACCTTGAACTTAAGGCCTGAGCACTGCCCTTGGGCTTTCTCAAGGCTAGAGCTCTACTACTTGAACTACAGCACCACTTCTGGCTTTTTTCTATGTATGCGGTACCCTGGGCTTCATGCATACTAGGCAAGCACTCTACCACTAGGCCAAACTCCCGGCCCAACAAGAGTTTTGAATGCAGTGTTCCCTTCATTCAAAATAAAAGTTATTGAAATGAAAACAAGAGGGTTTTTTTCTTTCTTTTCTTTCCCCCACTTTTTTTTGCAGCTTTTGTTTTCTTTTCCCTTTGATCTGTGTGTTCCTTCATATATATATATATATATATATATACATATATATACATATATATATATATGTCTTAGGGAGTATCTTAAGGGGAGGCACAGAAATGTAGGGACAAGGGTGAACAAATGGAGCAGTGGCCCTCACGCCCTCAACACTGTATTGAAAATGTTCTATTCAACTTGTGGGTGGAGATGGAAGGGAAAAACTTGGAGGGAGAGAAAGAAGGGGTGACATTGTCCGAAAAGAAATGTTCTCTTTTCCTGCCGTCTCTGGACATCACCTTTATAATATCAATAAATATTTTTGAGTAGTGTTCCCTGCATTCCCTTCCTTCCTTTGACTCTCCTGATACTGCACGGGCCTCCTGTCTTTAAGCAACGGGGTAACATAGAACAACTGATTTGAGTCATGTCTTTCTGGGATCTATTTATTATTTCACTTTAGCCTGGATTTTACTCCATCTGACCAGTACATTCTGGAGTCTTCTATCACTGATACTGAAGACCTGGGTGGCATTAGTTCTTTTAGGGTGTAGAAATGGAGCTTCATAAACACTAGTATTCAAATCCAGGCCTTCTTCCCCTTATTTTGGGGCACACTGGAAGGTAGTAGTCCAACAATGTGAATTGCCCTCAACTTTAATCTCATTTTCCAACCAGTTTTGCATATAAAGGCACTTGAAGGAACTAACCAACACGTTCCAAGAAAGACTCAAACTATTCTTCTTCCTTCCTGAAAGAAAAGTTTCCTTAGCCCTGTGAACTAGAGCTGGCAAAAGCCATAGTGAGTGACGATCTTGAAGTACTGAACCTCGTAAGTTACCCGGAAGACTTCCGCAAGTCCAGGGTTTGATCATACACTCATCCATCATTCATTTTCATAAGTGGGCAAAGAGGTGATTCGTCAGTTCCAGAACTTGTAACCTGAAGGAGATAAACTGTCCGAAGGCAAAGCAAGTGAAAAGCCCTTATCTACTAATTAAATCCTTTTGTAGTTGAGGGGTGAGGAAAGGAATGTCATAACTGGTTTAGCAGTTTTCCCTTGAAGACTTTATGTTCAACTTTCTCCCCCCACGCCCCATTTTTTTTTTCTGCAGTATGAGTTTTAAAGCCAGGGCCTTGAACCTGCTAGGTAAACGTTCTACCACTTATGCTGTTTTCCATTGAGTTTATTTTTCAGATAGGGTCTCAAGGTAACTTCACACAGGCTAGTCTCAGACCTTGAGCCTCCCATCTCCTAGAACAAGGACTTCTGCAGTAGTTGGGATTATAAGCATGCCTCATGATGCCCAGTTTCTTCTCACAACTTAAAAACTGTTTTATTCACCATATAGCAATTGATTTCAACCCACTGGTCAAATCCAATCACAATTGGAACCTGTGAGACAATGTCAGGACATTGGTGAAATGTGTAATCTCCAATCCAAGTGTGTGTGTGTGTGTGTGTGTGTGCGCGCGCGCGCGCGTGCGCGCACGCGTCAGTGCTGGGGCTTGAACTTAGAACCTCATGCTCTCAGCTAGCTTTTTTGTTCAAGGCTGGCACTCTATTACTTGAGCCACACCTCTACTTCTGGCTTTTTGCTGGTTAATTGGAGATAAGCTTCTCATAGAATTTTCTGCCTGGTTTGTAAACTGCAATGCTCAGATGTCCACCTCCTAAATAGCTAAGTATGAACCATCTGCAACTCAAGCTTGTCCAGGGTTTATCAGTGATCCTTCACCTATTTTCATTGAGCTATCTTTCATTGTGAGGGTTCTGTGCTTTGTAGGAAGTTGAGTAGCCTCCCTCCCAGATGCCAGCAGCAGCTCCATACCCCCCCCCATCTTGACCTTCAAAACTGTCTCCGAGCATTGCCTGGTATCCCCTAGGGGTAAAGGTTCATCAACCATGAGATAAATCCCTGGGGCAAAATATCATGATCACAGCCCACCTCCCCAGGCTAGCACAGCACTGGGCCCCCCAGCAGGTCTTCTTCAGATGAGTAGCTGGAGAAGAGGTGGGCAGCCAAGGCTCAACTCTCCAGAAGTACCTACTGGCCTGGTTCCGTGGATGAGAAAATGGGCCCCCAGATCCTCCTGTGAGGAGAAGATACACTAATGACCCAGTGCTACAGCACAGAATCTAGACCTGAAAAGCCAGTCTTTCCTCTGGGGGAGCAGGAAGAGGTGTCCAAACAGTGACATGCTACAGTTAGGGCCATTCCCAGAACCCGCAAGACTCCTTTGCCAATGACTTCTACTCAAGGATGCCATGGCCCAAATTCTTGGAACTGTGTTGTCTCTGAAACTCCTTCCACCCTCCCCTCCTTCCCTGAAGGTCAGGCCCTCCACCAGGGTGGAAGTCTCTCTCTCCTTTCTTCAGCTCCCATCCCTTAACCCTTATAATTGCTATCCCCAACACAACCCTTTGTGACGCCTACTTTTAGAGAATCTGGCATTCCAGAGGTGTGCTTTTCTACTTCCTGTGGTAGTAGCCCCTGAAGCAGAGTTCATGAAAGCATTATGTCTCAACCAATTTAGACAGAGAGATCAGGGGAGGCTGTTGGAAGGTATTCAATGTCCCCTTGTCCACAAAACTGAAGAAAACATGAGATGACTTCGTAAACTATTATTGTTCATGAATAACTCATAGAATTGGGCACATGCTAACATTCCAGTCCCAGAAATTCTTCCAGGTTATTGTTTTATTGGTATTAAGGCAGGGACATCTTCTGGCCCACATGCCTTTTTGGCCACAGAAGGGGATGTCATGACAAGGGAAGGGGGCCGCCTTTGGGAGCCAGCCAGAGGACATTTCCCCCCATCTCTCCAGCCTTTCATTCTAATGCACTCTTTGGTTTGAGAACAAGTGTGCTCCATGGCTGCATCTGGCATTGTCTGCCAGGAAGACGCTGTTGATCTGGAGCCCTGGCTCAGCCAGCCTTTCCCTCCTCCAGGCTCTCCCAGGGACAGATGACCTCGTTTTCTGTGGCCCTGTCACCAGATTCTCCAGTCCCAGTGTCATCCGAGTCCATTAGACAGGGGCCACTCTCCGTAGGCACATCCATTTTGATCTGGAAAAAGCTTCAGGCACAAAAGAGTACAAATGACAAAAGAGGCAGAGGCGCTAATTCCCCCATGGTCCCCAGGAGTCTCAAGAAGACTAGCCAACACCAGGGAGCATTCCCCCAAAGGGTTTGTGCCACCCTTGTCTCAGGGGATCCCTAAAGGAGACCACTACTCCAAACACGCTTCCTTTTGCTTGGGGGAGAGGCAGGAGAGCATTTCCATTTTTTGGATATCATTGCCAACACAGAGCTCTAGGTGAGGATGCCTGTGGGAGGTAGAGGGAGTGGCCAGGTCCCCTTGGGGACAGGGGCTGGAGGAATGCAAGCCACCTAAGGTAGGGGTGTCATACCCCGGAATCTCATCACCTGTGCATCCCACTATGGCCATAGATCTTCTGCCCTTCACAAATGCAGGGCTTTACTAAACTCATATCCTTGGCATGGAACAGAGTATAAGGAAGAATGTGGACAGGAAAAGAAGTCAATTTTAAAAAGAACACTGGTGCCAGGTGGGTGCAGTGACTTACACCTGGAATCCTAGCTTCTTGGGAAGCAGAAACCAGGAAGATCATGGTTCAAGACCAGTCTGGATAGTTATTGAGACCCCACCCTTCCCACCCCATCTCAACAAATAAGAAGCAACTTCATGAGATTTGTAAGTAGGAGGATGGCAGTCCAGCCTGGATCTTGCTGGAACAAGTAACCAAAGCTGAAGCCAAAAGGGCTGGAGGTGTTGGCCCAAGTGGGAGAATATCTACCAAATTAATGTTAACTAATTCGCTTTTTAATTTTTGAAGAAGCCCTCTGGGACTTCTTGTCGGTAAGAGGGAGGGAAACATTCCTGGGACCCAGGGCTGTGAGCAGCCTCTTTCTGACCCTCCTCATTCCCCCATCCCCACCCCTCCAGGCCACATTGCTGCCACAGGGCCTGGTCTACACCCGCAGCTCCACGGTCAGCACAAGCACAGTGCAAGCCCCTTCTTCTTACTTTGCTACCTTCTTGGGTTTCAGCCTCGGCAGCTGCTGGCCCACGTCCCCCAGGGGCTGCACCTTCCCGTGGGACACAGCTGGGCACTTGGGTGAGAGCCTGGCGAAGACCGGAGAAGCCAAGCAACCTCGCCTCAGAAACCTGCTGAAGGACAGGGCCGGGCGGGCCTTGGGAGGGGCACTGGGCTGGCCGAGGGACCCAGGGCAATCCACCGCGGTCTCGCTGCTCTCACAACGGGCACCAGACCAACTGGCCTCCCCTTTTGGCTCCAAGCCCGATGAGCTCTCCAAGGCCATTCGAATGGGCGAGGGGCAGACGGCAGTGCTGGGCCGTCTGATGAAGCGGCTAGGTGAGGGGAAAGGCCTCCGAGGAGAGCGGCAGGAGGGGGAGAAGGGGCCCGAAGGAGAGGGAGGCACGCAGGTCCCTGTGTACACAGCCAGGTGGGGGCTGGGAGCCATTTGCTGGCCTGGCTGTAGGGAAGGAAAGAGAGAGCTCAGCCGTGAGTTGTGGGGGGCGGGGGTCCCAAACCACCCTCAGTTCATTCAGCCCCCTTCTGATGGCTAGGGTGTGGGCCTGTTCTCTCTGCCTCCTGTGACAATGACAAGGACACCTGGAGGCCTGCTGTATGGAACCTGTGTGTCCCCAAAGCAGTACAGTCATGTCCCAGAGCAGAAACCATCCTTCTCCCAGTTCCCAGGCACTGCAGTGCAGACAGACAGATCCTCCATCATCCCTCAGGCCAGTCACCCCAGGCCCACAACTTCTGCACCAGTGGCCCCCAGGCTCAGGTCTGGAAACATCTAACTGAGGCCACCCAGACCCCACCACGACAAGCCTGTCAGGTAGGTAGGAAGGGGAGGCAGGCGCAAAAAGGCTGGAGGAGGTAGTAGAGTAAAGGGGAAGCCTCTCAGTCCCCAGATGCAGGACAGGGTGGGGATAGCATGGTAATGGCACATATTTAGCTCAAGGAGCATGAAGGCTTGTCCATGCAGAGACAAAGTAAATGAAAGCAAACATTTCCAGGGAGGACCTATTCCCTTTACAGAGCACAGAGGCGCATCCATCTGGGTTACTTCCAAAGGCCTATTGCTGCCAGATGAATGCCTGGCAAGGACAGAAGTCATGAGCAGGAGTGGCTGGTGGTCCTCAAGGACAATTGTCCAAGCGCAATATCCAAGAGAGAATTAAAAATGACCTCAGTGAGCCATGTGGATTCCTGCTGAGAGGGATTCCCACTGCCACCTTCTCTCCACCCGCAAAACTGCCCTGCAACTGAAGATGGCTGCCTCAGCCCTGAGCAGGGGATACTGTCTTCTGTGGTGTGAGGTTCTTGTCTCCAAATCACCCAGGTGAGTTGGCCCAACCTGAAGAGAGCAGGTCAGATGCCACTGAGAGCAGCTTTGAGGAAAAGAAAGGCTAGGGAAGCTCAGAGGGCTGATGGCTGGGTGGGACTGGAAGGGGACAGAAATGTCTTCATTTTCTCCCACTGGTTCTCGGAAATTCAAACAAGATCCTATTCTAGAACAAGAGCTTGAGTTATGGCTCCAGGAGACAGGTTAGGAACCAGAACCCAGGACCAGGACCTGGGCTGGTTAATTATTACATTATGAACACTCAGACACAGTGAGAACTTAGCCACCAGAAGTCCCTGGGCTTGAACAATTTACTCCTAATCATGGAGGACTGCATGCGCCTCCCTCCCCACCACCAGTCACTCAGTGAGGCAAGTCACTCCCATTATGTCTATCCTACATAGGTGAAAAACTCATGCTCCAGTAGCTAAGACTGGTGGCAAGAGTGAGAGAGAGACTAAAAGTCCAGGATCTGCATGGCTGAATGGATCAGCATATCTGGACAAGAAGTTACTTCCAGTCCCACCCCGCCCCCAAATATCCATCCTATAAGGGCCCCCATCTTACCAGGAGCCTGAATTAGCCTAGAAAAGGGTCCTCCCAAGAGCTTCCAGGTGAGGGTACAGCTACCCTGGCTGATCCCTCAGATGGGGAGACCCTTATTTGGGACCTGGCACCATGTGTGATCTGAAGATTCTCTCCACATTCATGTGTCAAGTCCTCTCCCCAGCCCAAGGTGACGATTGGAGAAGGGCCTTTGAAAGGCGAGTAGGAAAGGGACTCATACCCCGACATAAAAGACCCCAGAGAGTGCAGGGAGGGCACAGTGAGAAGGTGCTGTCAGAGACCAGCATGCTCTTCATCTGTTGGTGCCTTTGCCATGAACCTCTCAGTCTTCAGCTACCACAAGTGAATGCCACTTTGCCGGCATAGTTTCAATGGACTAAGGTACCATGGTGGTTGTCTCATCTTGGACAATCAGGCGCTAACATGCATTTGTTCTCTGGGACCGTTGGTTACCCATCAATTGAAGACTTAATCCATGACTAAATAAGATCCTAAGCCCAGATCAGTGTGATTCAAAAGTCCCTGCTGTTTCTACTGAGCCATGTTGGCAACCTGTTGCCCATAGGGGATTGGGAGTCTAGAAGTGAACAGAGAATACCTACCCACGGGAGAAGCTAGGCTTTACCATGAGAAAGGGTATCAACGTGTGAGAAGTAATATATCTACTACCTGATGAATGCAACTGTAACCCCTGTATACATTAACCCGACAATAAAAAAAAAGAAGAGTGAAGCTAGGCTTTGTCAAGAAGCAAAAACAGAGGTATCAGAGCAGTGCCTCCTAACTCTAGCTTAAAACCCATTCCTTTAGAAGTGATGGTAAACTCTCCTATAAGTTCACTTTACAATAAGGCAGTCACGGAGCTGATACAACCAGACCAGGATTGTATAGATTATGACTGGACTTGCTTTTTCCTACTCTCCCCCCAGCTCTGTGCACCTTCCATTTACTCCTCCTCTCTTTTCCCCATCCTATTCTCCTCCAGCACCTTCTCTTTTCCAGGATGGACAGAAAAGTGGCCACTATCTTTCTTCACTTACCTTACCTGGGATGGTTCTTTCTTCTGGGCACATGGCCATTGGCTAGACTGGATGAAGATACTCTAAGCTGGAAGCTTTAAATACCTCCTCCTCATCAGACAGCCAAACCTGGAGCTTGAGCTTGGAGATCTAGCCCCTCCCTTCCATGCCCCACCTACCCCTGATATCAGGAAGCAAAGCAGTGACATGCAAGACATGTGGCAAAGAAATATGGCAGACAGCACACAGACAAAATAGAGGAGAGTTTTGATTTCATTTTGTTGTGCATTGCATTTTATTGCGCAAGCGTAACCAAGAGAAGGAAGCATGAAATGGAACAGGTAAATTCGTGTGAGAATGCAATCACAGGCTTTCTGATGGAAGGCAAAGCAGATGATGGAGGAAGATGCAACTCAGTTTCCTGTCCCCAGGTACTCTGGCTGAGAAAACCCTTGGCCACTTCAACTGCCTTCCTGGGAACTGGAGGGTTGTGTTCAGATTTAACATTCAGGAATGCAGTGCCACCACCCATACCCATTCCACTCTCCCTTTCCCCATTTCTCGAAAAGCACACAAGAAAAGTTGATTACATGAGGAAGCGCCCTCTGGGTGTCGATGTCATTTCATCTACCCGTCATTCCATTGGTCACAGTCTGGCACAGAGCCTTCCCCACTGGAACAGACCTTTACTTGGGCTGAGCCATAACTACACTGTTGTTGGTTAGCCCTCTCCTAGAAGATGCTGAGGGGGCACACGTCAACTCTCTATCCTGCCCACGCCTGGAATGTCTCCTAATGTTCCCCAGAGAGCCCAGGAGGGGTGCATGACAAGACTTGGAGAGGGCAGAAAGGCTGGTGGGGGAATAACAGTGGTTCTGCACACTTTCAGGAAATGTCCTGCTAAGAAGCCTCTGTACTAGACAATACTGACAGATAGCTTGAAGAGCGTGGATGTGCTGTGGGGTGAAGAGAATGACAACAGTCATGGCGGTGATGGCGAGGAGGATGGAGATAGAGATGGCGTGGACGGTCGTGACAGTAATGCTGGTGATGATGAAGGTGATGATAGTGGTAAGGATGGTATGGATATTGGTGGTGCTGGTGACTGAGATGGTGGTGATGATGTTGATGTATTGGTAGTGATGATGATAAAGGTGGTGATGATGATGGAGGTGATAGAAATCATAGTGAAGAAGATGATGATGATGATAACAGCGGTTAGTATTTATTGAGCATTTATATGTCGGGCAAGGGTCTAAGGTCTCTTGTTCTTATCTCTGACCCTTCTATTTTCATTAAATACTCCCCATGAAAGTCTTTTTTTTCTAACAGTCAAGCTGGGAGATAGAATTCGACAGAGGAAATCCTGCTGCCTACTCTACATAAAAGGTTTGTCATGAGCCAGGTGCAGTGGCTCACACCTGTAATCCTAGCTACTCAGGAGGCTAAGATCTGAGAACCGCGGTTCAAAGCCAGCCTGGGCACCAAAGTCAGGGTGGTAGCCTTGAGCTGAAGAGCTCAGGGACAGTGCCCAGGCCCAAAGCTCCAGTCCCAAGACCAAAAAAAAGTTTATCATCTGCTTAAACTATTGACATTAAGGAACTACGATGGTGTCTGACCCTGTTTAGTAACAGATTATCATAAACGACTTAAACATGTCACTCACTGTCCAAATAAATGCTAGCTTTGATATCATTTAACTTGCAAGTGGGCCCTGTGAAGCGGCTGTTACCTCTGAATTCTGGTCACAAAATCAATAAGAGCAACTTCCACCTGCTAAGAGCTGATAACGGCCACAGACACTCTTGCAGAACCTCAGAACTGTGGCCCTTTTCTATAACACAAGAGAATTTCCTAGTGGGTCCACGGATTGCAGAAGAGCACTGGCAGACTCCTGATTTAGAGAGGAAGTAGATACATACTGGAAGAGAGCACATGTCTGGAGTTGAGGCACAGTGAGGTCACACAAGCATATAAAAGTGAACAGCTCTAGTTGCTAGATAGGGCTTTCCAGTCTAGGTTACTCACTTGATCTGATCTGGGGCAGCTAACTGCCCCAGAGCAACTCTGCTCACTCCAAGTCTTCATTTCCTCCCCAGGCTAGAAGTTCCTGGTATGTGACTGGAGGATCACAGTTCAAAGCCAGCCCAGGAAGAAAACTCCATCTTCAAAATAAAAGTAAGGCTAGAGGCATGACTCAAGTGGTAGAGCACCAACTGAGCAAGTGAGCTGAGCAAGTGTGAGGCCCTGAGTTCAAATCCTAATACTGTAAAAAAGTAAAAAAAAAAAAAAAAAAAAAGAATTTGGGATCTACTCAACACATCTACTACCTTGCCCGCTATTTTGCTAAGAGTGTGACCTCAGCCCATGCAGAGAAACTTGAAGGGGTAGCAAATATTCTCTGATTTCTTGCTTCTCAAACTTTCCCACTAAATTAGGCCAAACGGCAGGAGAGCTCGGCAGCCAGCTCTCCCAGAAGTCCGAGGGCAGAGCTGAACCTGCCACAACCAAGCATAAAATGTCTTTGATATCTCATCTTCCAATCTTAAAAAATGCATGCACATTTTGCATTCTATTTCATAACATATTAATGATTGTTTTAATGTAAATTTTTTAAAAACCACCTAAAACTTTTCTCCTATTCTAAATATTCAAGTCCAATTGGTATCCTGGGCTTGGTACCTACCCCACATACACACTTGAAATTCATAAAATCTGCTTTGAGAATAAATCTTCACCCAACTTCTCTTTTCATGAATGAATAAGAAATCAAGAGGTCCTGGGACTCGCTCAAGACCTTGTGTCTAGTGCAAAGACTATGGATCCAAGAGACTATGTCCAAACCTGGGGCTCTTGCTAATCCATTCATTCACTCACTCATTCATTCATCTGAATACATATTGTATAGAATGTGCTAAGTCCGCTTCTCTGCCACTGCTTCCAAGAGAAGCAGTCTACACAACTCATGTTCCCCATCACAGCACACTCTCCATTCCCTATAGAACACATCCAGGAGGGTTTCCATCTCAATTGTGTTTGTGTTATCAACTGTAATGAGAGCCTCAGTTCCCTTTCCTGTAGCTGTGTCTTTTGCTATAAAACTTTAACTTTTTTTTTTTTTACTAGAAAAGGTCATCATGACTCCCGCTGCCTCTGAGTCACTTTGGCCAATGAAATGGTGTAGAAGGAACCATGTGAAGCCCTGTGCTATTTCTACTGGCTGCCTTGTAATTCTGCCATCATCATCGGCTCCCTGCCTAGGTCAAGGGGTTGGAAGAAGAGAGGTATGTGAAGAGAGGTAGGAGAAGCAGGGTAGACTTATCCATTCGTGCCAGCCTAGACTCCTGTAGACATGTGAGTAAACTCAGCCAGGACCCACAAAGCCACAGAGATGATCTCACATACATGGACAACAAACACCTATTGAACAGCACTCTAGTTTGTAGTTGAATATTACCCAATAACAGTTACTTTTGACAGTCCTAGACTACAAGTTCCATGAGACTGGAACAGTGTCCTGAGTGAATGTATTTCTGCTCACTTCCTTGCTTCTCTCTTTTGCATGCAGGTGTATGAGATGTCTCACTTCCAGAATAACCCTCTAGGGCTAGGAGCATAGCCTAATGATAGAGTGCTTGCCTAACATGCCCAAAGCCCTGGGTCCGATCCCTTGGTACCACATACACAGCAAAGGCTGGAAGCGGCACTGTGTCTCAAGTGGCAGAGTACTAGCCTTGAGCAAAATGTGTCCAAGGACAGTGCCCAGACCTTGAGTTCAAGTCCCAGGACTGGCAAAAAGAAAAAAGAAAAAGAAAAACCTCCTAGTCCTCACGAGCTCAAAATTGGAGCTGACTTCCCCCTTTAACCCTGATCACAGAGCTGGCCTCGCCTATAGTTGCAGAGGAGGGAAACATCAAGAGCTAGAAAACATCCTTTAAAATGAAGTGTTATGTTAGGTCACAACTCATCTTGAAAATGCCCTGGATAGCTACCATTCTTCTTCCCCAGGAATGAAGACATGAGTGCCTAGATTCTGCTCTGGCTGAGTCCTGCATTCCTAACAAGCTGCTTCATTACCCCGTAATTGCACAGAGAGGGAGAGAGAGAAGAAGATACTTCTATCCCCTTGGGTAGCTGTGGCTAAGACATAAGCTCAGCAGTAAGGCCAGCCTAGTGGGGCCCTTGCAGTAATAAAGGAACTAGAAAAGTATTTCCACAGGGGAATCTGGCTCCTTGGAAGGACCTCAGATTGCTTAAGAAGCAGAATCTAAGTTGGCGAAAGTGGATGAGCAGCTTCCTAAAGCTACTTTAGACCAATGTCCTTAGAAGAACTATGCTGGCTAGTGAAAGTACACAAAGCATCCCATGTTTCCCTATGGCTCCTGCTACATGAACTCCCAAAGGTTAAGACAGGTGGGTACGTAGCAACTAAGTCAGGTGACTCCCCTCTCCCCAGCCATCACCAAGGTTACCCCTTGAGAAGCTGGAATGATAGAACAAACTTAAGTCGCTTTTAGCACTGTAAAGCCCACCATGAAGAACATTAGAGGAATCTGGGGGAAACACATTGATCCTATGGCTCTAATAATGGGGAATAGAACCTTCTAGACTTGGATGCTACTTTTCCTTGTTTGCCTCTTCCAAGTATACTCCTCTCTCCCCTCCCCAACCCCCCAGCCCACCATCCATCCCAGGAATCACAGATTTATTTAGGGGGGAGGTCCTTCTTGAGTTGGCTCCTACGATCCAGCTTGCTCATGACCTGGGTGATGTCCACTGTGTTAGCTGCTTCCCGAGCCTTCGCTTCCTCTTCCAGTTGTCTCAGGATGACTGGGCTGGGGCTGGATCTTAGGTGACGGCGCATGAACGGGAGGGTCGAGCTGCAAGGAAGGACACATGGGTGACTGGAAGCAAGCCACTGGGTTTGCCTCGTGAGGCCTGTTATCAGACCTGGTGGGAGTTGGGGCCGGAAGGGCAGAAGCACAAATGGTTCCCACATTTCCCTGCAGATGTCAAGGAAAGTTCTCAGAGCCAGATTCAACTTTAGTTCTTTCTCCCTTGGAGAATGAGATGTAAATTGGATGCAAGGAGAACTTTTCTGGATGGGAACCATGACAGACACCCTTCTCTAGCGTTTAGAAATCCAATTGCTCTCTTAACACCCTGTAAGGTCTTCATAAAGGCCAGGAACATGGCAGACTTAGGGACTAAAACTACAACAACAAGATTTTCTGCAAACACATTTACACAGGGCTCTCACTCATACTTCACGATGACTGCATTGCCTCACTACCACATTCCACACCCAAGTCAAGCACTCCACCAGGGCTCTCTGCCACCAAGGACACTGGAAACCCTGGCTATGGCCTACAAGAATGCCAGCTGAATTCCCATGTCTACTTTAAGTCAGAAAAATATCTGGAGAGAAAAATACGAGCCAGCCTCTCAGACCTTCTACTTTCTAGCTGAACTTCTGAAGTTCTTCTGGCCCTTTCTTGTGACTTAAAGATGACGCTCACAAGTCCCCAGGGCTACTGAGCTCCTTTTCTTCCTTCTTAAACCTAAGAACTGTGCTACAAAGGCCTTCTTTCTCTCCCGGCCATAACAGAACCATTGTCCTCCAAAATGAGACCAGTTGGGGGTTTCTTTCTTAAGAAAGACTTTAATAAAGAATGTAGTCCAATGGCCCTCCTTTTGAATTGACTGGAGAAGCTGGAAAAGAGCCCAGCATGGGCTGAACAGACAAATAGGAGCGTTTACAACAGGACACACCGCTGGCAGGGTTTGGGAAAACCTCTGCCAGAGTCCTGTGACTTTGTTCAAGCTGTCATTTGGTTACTCTTTTGAATCTTCAGTCCAACACAGAAGCACACATGTGTGCGCGCTCGAGCACACACACACACACACACACACACACACACACACACACACACACACACACACACACGAGGCCAATCTGTCCTTCAGACATGAATATCCATTGTCCCAGTGGCAAGATAACCCACATTTCCATCAATGAAAGGGAGAAGAACCCAGTCAATGTGTTTCTAAGCAGTAGATTCAGGGGGCAGCCAGAACACAGTAGGTGTTCATGTCTGGTATTTTCTGTAGGAGTGCAATTTACTACTATCTCTAAGATTTTGGAACAATTCAGATATAAAGATGTAGCTAAATTAATATCCATTCATCAATTTGGAAGGCGTGGTGATAAAAAAACCCAATGAGAGGTTTCCATCTGCTATTGGAATAATTATTGGTGTGATTATCGGAATTCTTTCAAACCAGCATTAGAGAGACAAAACATGCTGGAGATAATTACTAATGAAATCTTGCTTGTGATTTCTCAGCCTTGGAAGCAAATAAAACATTGATTCCCAAAGCGATAGTGCCAGTCCCCAGTATTTCCCATCCAGTAAACATCTTAATAACAGACATCAGGCTAAAAGAGACTGCCATGTCTTTATAAACCAGGCAGTGAGATGCTTATAATTTTAGACAATGGAACTTGCCTTCTCTTGGTGGTTTCTTGAGGTTCAATAGCCTTGGCCAGCATTTCCTTATAGATTGGAGATTTTAAATAACGGGCATACGAATCCTGACAGGAATAAGAAAAAAAAAAAAAACAGTGATTGTGAGTGCAGTTCTCAGATGTGGCCCATGGGCCAGCAGGGTCAATTACACCCAGGAATTCACCTGAAACACACATTTTCAGGTGTAGGACCTATAACCCATCTGTAACCCCCACGCTATCAGCCTTGCAGTTATATTCCACACAATGAGTCCAGGGAGAGTCAAAGGAACGTTGACCACAGGTAAGTAAGAAGCCCATTTCTCAGTCCCATTCATGGCCTTTTCTGCCCTGTGTTTTGAGGCATAAATGCAAGATAGCCAAGGAAACAGAAGACTGCGGTCTAGACTCCAGGTAGTCCTATGATGGCTTCTTACTTCCAAGCCAGCTAAATATTCTAATTATCACAAAGCCCACTGAAACAAGCTGGGACTGAGTAGCTTTCAAGGCCTCTTAAATTGTGTTGATTCTAACAACTAAGTAGTAGCAGTAATGGTTACAGGAACCAGGATAACATCTGGGAGAAAGGCTAACGGAGCCATTGGGTCCTGGTTACCTGTCACCATAGAAACAAGCCTGGAAAGAAGTGGAATTTAATGGAGGCCATGCATCACTCTGCTTGTAAATTACCCCTGACCCTGCTCCGTACTGGCTAGTCGCTGGTCTTCCTGGGCATCTCCTGAATACGCTATACTAAAATTATGTTTTTAAGAATTACGTTTTCAAATACATGAAGGTACAAACTAAGATTAAAGAAGCCCTTTGGGGCTGGGAGTTTGGCCTAGTGGTAGAGTGCTTGCCTAGCATGCATGAAGACCCGGGTTCCATTCCTCAGTACCACATACATAGCAAAAAGTCAGGAGTGGTGCTGAGGCTCAAGTGGTAGAACTCTAGCCTTGAGAAAAGCCCAAGGACAGTGCTTAGGCCCTAAGCCTCATGACTGGTAAAAAAGAAAAAAGAAAAAGAAAAAGAAGCCCTGCTATGGGTCTTTAAAACACACGCATAGACCTGAGGACCAATGGAATAGAACTGAAGACCCAGACATCAACCCACAGACCTATGGCCACCTAATCTTTGATAAGGGAGCCAAAAAAAAAAATAGAACGGGAGAAAGACAACCTCTTCAACAAGAGGTGCTGGTTAAGCACCTGCAGAAAGCTAAAGTTGGATCCTTCTTTGTCACCTTTAACCAGGATTAATTCCAAATGGATCAAAGACCTCGAGGTAAAAGCAGACACCCTAAAAACTTTATCAGAAGGAATAGGAGATACACTAGGCCTGCTTGGTACAGGTCAAAACTTTCTTGATAAAGATCTAGAAATACAACAAATCAAAGATAGCTTGGACAAATGGGACTGCATTAAATTGCAGAGCTTCTGTATGGCAAAGAACATAGCTAGCAAGTTAAATAGAAAGCCCACAGAGTGGGAGAAGATCTTCACAAACCATACAACAGGCAAAGGCCTCATATCTAAAATATATCTACAGCTAAAAAAAAATGAATCTTTCCAAAACAAAACTCCAAAGAAACAACCATCCCACTAAAAGATAGGCCAAATACTTAAAGAGAGACTTAAAGAGAGACACATGAAGAAATGCTCAACATCTCTGGTCATAAAAGAAATGCAAATCAGGGGCCAGGAGTTTGGCCTAGTGGTAGAGTGCTTGCCTAGCATGCATGAAGACCCGGGTTCGATTCCTCAGTACCACATACATAGAAAAAAGCCAGAAGTGGTGCTGAGGCTCAAGTGGTAGAGCTCTAGCCTTGAGAAAGTCCAAGGACAGCATTCATGCCCTGAGCCCAAGCCCAGGACTGGAAAAAAAAATGCAAATCAAAACAATTCTGAGATTCCACCTCACTCCAGTTAGAATGGCCATGATCAAGAAATCCAACAACAACAGATGCTGACGGGGATGTGGCCAGGAGGGATCACTACTACACTGTTGGTGGGAGTGTAAACTCGTTCAGCCACTATGGAAAGCAGTATGGCAGTTCCTCAAAAGACTAAACATACAGCAATTCCACTACTGGGCATTTACCCCTTGGTCCAGAAAGAAGGACACACTAAATCCACTAGCACAACAATGTTCATTGCAGCACTATTTACCATAGTGAAGATATGGAACCAACCCAGATGCCCCTCAGTGGAAAGTCTGTGATTGCCCTTTTGTTAATCTCATATTGTTACTGCATCCCACTTTGTAACCTGGTATATTATATAAATGTTTACCTGTTCATTTGAAATAGGAGGGGGAAAATGAGAGGGGAGGGAAATGGGGACAAAAACCTAAGAAGGGATATCAATATATGAGAAGTACTGTACCCTCTATCTGGCAATTATAAATGTAACCCCTCTGTACATTGAGATAAAAAAATAAGTAAAATAAAATATTAGTTGATGTAAAAACAAAACACGCATAGAAAGAAATCCCAATAATGGAAAAACATCAAAGACAATTAATGTCCTTCGCTGAAAGTGCTAAGTGATTATCCATTTGTTATATTGCTGTCTAATATAACAAGAGAATAACAGGAAAATATGACACAAGGAAAGAAATCTAATAAACATTCCCCATCCTTACTGACCTATAGCACACAACCAAGTTGTTTAGATGGTTCTTTACCATAAAGGGACTCATTCCCTTCATGAGAAGTTGGAACCCCAGAAGAAAACCTTGTCGTAGAATTTCCTTTTTCTTTTTTTTTTTTTTTTTTTGGTTGGTCATGGGACTTGAACTCTGGGCCTGGATGCTGTTCCTGAGCTCTTTAGCACAAAGCTTCCATCCTACCCCTTGAGCCACAGTGCCATTTCCTAGAATTTCTTAAGATGAGGCAACAGTGGTCCAAACCTGTAAGGGACATCATCCAGGCCCTAAGTTCAAGCCCCAGTACTGGCACAAAAAGATGTGATTGATTTTCTATCAGGTTCTCTTTATTTTATATGTATTAATTTATATCTATATGCATGTATTGATTCATTATTTAATTATTGTGGTACTGACATTCAACTCAGCACCTTATGCTTGCTATCTCAGTACACTCAACTTCAGCACACCTACAGCCCCTTTCACACTGACTATTTTCAAGGAGGGGGAAAATCTCACTTTATGACTAGACTGGCCTGGGCTGTGACAATCCACCTCGCGCTTCTCTGTGTCACAGAGAATGATGGACACTGTGTCTCCCCTTCAGGTGGGATGATGGGAACACCCCTCCCCCATGCCAGCCATTGCTGGAGATAGAGTCTCACAAACTTCTTTATCCCCAGACTGGCCTCAAAGTGGGACGCCCCAATCTCTGCCTCGTCAACTAGCCAGGATTACAGGCTTAGGTCACCCACATCTTTGTTTTTGACAATTCCTTGAAAGTTCCTTAACCCAAGGACATCAGAATTCTTCCAGGATTCCACAAGCACACCTAAATTATCTCTTTTAGACACTAAACCCCTCACATGTCACCTACGCCCAGGTTCCTGACCTCTGCCAGTATTCACAGAACCAACCATGACTGAGCCTCTGTTAGGCCAGTAGCAGAAACCCCATCTTCATCACTGCCGAGACCTCCCACAAGCTCCCCTGCCCCCAAGGACCAAGCCTTCCTGTGGGCTCCCTTTGGGAACAGAAGCCCATGCTTTACGAAGCAAATGCACCTTGTAACACTCATGTCATGTACTCATGCCATGGCCTCACCCAGGAGCCACAGGTACAAAGGGCCTCCACACGTGTCCATCCTGGCCACAAGACTCCAACCCAGTGGGCAGATGGGAAAGCTAGCGGCCATGTCTACATCCTGCCACCAGCAAAGTGCCCCCCATGCCATTTCCCTTCTGTCCCCGCAGGCTCTACCTTCTTCATGAGCATGTAAATGTGGGTCTGCGCTGCGTCCAGCACATAGCGATGGGGGTGCCGCAGCCCCTTCACTGTGATGTCCATTGTCTTCCCATCGATGTTGATCCACCGCCTGGCCCCGGGGGCCAGGAACAGCCTGGGGAGAGAGGAAGAGAGGGAGGGAAGGAGGGAGAGGGGGAGGGGGAGGGAGGAAGGAAGGGAGGGAGGAAGGGAAGCACAGATAAAGGTAGAGAAAAGGGGAGAGATGTAGCAGAGAAGGGAGGGAGGAAAAGGAGGGAAATGTTGGGAAAAGTAGCTAGTCCAATGCACAGGCCCATGGGGCAGGAGAGGAGGCCTGATTGGCGCATCCTGGCTTTGTTAGGAGACACTAAAGACTTGCACTCTGAAGAGGTTGTTGAGCAACTTTCCCATGAAGCAGGAAAATAGTCATGTCAGCCTGGGAAATAGAATATTTGAGGGCTGGAAGTTTGTCCTACTGGTAGGGTGCTTGCCTAGCATGCATGAAAACCTGGGTTCAATTCCTCAGTACCACATACATAGGAAAAGCCAGAAGTAGTGCTGTGGCTCAAGTGGTAGAGCTCTAGCCTTGAGAAAATGCAAGGACAGTGCTCAGGCCCTGAGTTTAAGATCCAGGACTGGCAAAAAAAAAAAAAGAAAGAAAAAGAAAAGAAAAGACTTCAGGCTGGGAGTTTGGCCTAGTGGTAGAGTGCTCACCTAGACTATTTGAGTGTGAGGTTTCAGCTGTAGGAGACAGAGCCCAGCTGGAAGAGCCCCTGCTATGTGAGTGAGAACGCCCCACCCCTGACCTGCCCTCTTCCTCCTCTTTCACCCAGAAACAAGGCTCAGACACTCCAAATGACGGCTCCTCCCCCACGGGCCCATCTAGTGGGGTTTAGTGACGAATCTCATGCTGGACTGGGAGGCAGCCCACAATCCCAACACCTAGAGGGAAGGTGCCCTGGACACCCAGGTCCATCCAGGGCTCCAGAATCAGTCACATCCTTCAAGTGCCAGGATTTGGAGTGCACTACCTTCTCCCAATGCCTCCATTTCTAAGTCACCTGAGTGAGCATGAAGGGAGGAGGAAGTGGGCAGGAGGAGGCAGGAGAGGTGCCTCTGAGAGGCATGCCCGACCTGAGGGCTGTGCGCCACCACAGTTTGTGCTGCATGTCACAGCAGGTAGCAGCATCTGCAGCCATTGAGGCAGTTTCCAGAGGCACAGGACCATCCCATCCTCCATCTCCCCAGATGGTCTTCAGAGGAGCCCCCACATCTTCCAAAGCAGCAGGGCAGAACAGTGTTGAGTGGAGGCTGGCCCCGCCCAGTCATCCTCCTCTGCATCCCAGTCCCAACAAGAAGGCTGACGCTTACTTGTAGATCTCCTCTGCCTTCTCCTTGACCTTGGACTGGTCTCCATACTTCAGATCCTCACAGGCCTCCCAGAACCCCAGGTTCTCCCCTGAAAGAAGAGAGAAAGAAAGAGGACATGGAAGACACAGATCAGACTGGATGGCTTCAAGGGTTGAGGCTTTGTGTCCCGCAAAACAAGCCACTGAGCAGTGTGGCGACACCAGGCTAAATGGCTCTTGAGGGGAGGGGCTGAGGAAGCCAGCCACCCCTGGAACTGCTAGTGTCCTCGGAAATATACTGGGCTGGCACCCACCAAGCCCCAGGAAATACATTCTTTTTGCGAGTTCCATTCCTTCTTCTAATAATGAACAGACTGAGCTCATATGAATCCTTGGGAACTGCCTCCCCCTCCCTCTCTCTCCCTCTTCCCTCCCCCTCCCTCATTTTGTCTTAGAATTTGTCTGTAGCAAAGATTTCCAAGTTCACATGTGATTAGGGTCATCGCCTACATTGCAATCTTTCTTTGTAAAGACCCCCACGAACTCCTCTAGGCCTCATGACTGCTTGTCTTCTGCCTCCTCGGTAAGGAGGCACTGCACTTCTAGAGCCCCTCCCATGGGCATCTTCCAGCCCAAAGATCTTTATCTCTCTCAGTGCTGACCACTGGCCATGCTCACTGATGGCCACCAGAATCAGAAGATGCTGCTTCTCTGGGTCCAAGAGGCGAGAGTCAGACCCCTGAGGCCCTAACCTTCTTCCAGCCCCATGTTCTCTCCCCACCCCTCCACAGCTCCCAGAAGCACCAGGAACATGCTTGAACAGTGATTCCAGGTGGCAAGTTTTACCCAAGAAAATAAAGACAATCGTGCCAATGGTAGAGTAAATTGTGTGTGGGGGGGGAGAGAATGTAAACTAGTACAGCCACTCTGGAAGGCAGTTTGGAAGTTTCTTTAAAAACTAAAAATAGACCTTCCCTACTACCCAGGCATACCACTCCTGGGCATCTACCCTGAGCATCATTACCCAGGATATGATAAGGACACCTGCACAGCCATGTTCGTCTCTGCACTATTCACAATAGCCAAGCAATGGAAACAACCCAGATGCCCCACTACAGATGAATGGGTACAAAAATGTGTTATAGATATATAATGGAATTCTACATAGCCAACAGACAAGATAAAATAATGGCATTTGCTGGGAAGTGGATGAAACTAGAGCAAACCATATTGAGCAAGGTAAGTCAAGACCAAAGGAACAAAAGGCACATGGTCTCTTGATATGTAGATATTAGATCCAAACAGTACAAGAGCAATGACTCAATATTTGAGTACCCAAGGTTATGGACATGGTCTTGGAGATACAAACATAGCTATATAGACATAAAAATCTATGATGGGATATATACTCTATAGACATAATGTTATATAGATTGATATGTATCTATGACATACAAACCCTCAGCTTAATTTTAATTATGCTCTAAAATCTATGTACCAGTGATTGCATATAGAGATTCCCTTCTTGAATACTTGTTTGTTAAACATGACATTTGAAATATAATGTAAAAATCAGTGTTAAGGGCCGGGAGTTTGGCCTAGTGGTAGAGTTCCTGCCTACCATGCATGAAGACCCAGGTTCGATTCCTCGGTACCACATACATAGAAAAGGCCAGAAGTGGTGTGATGGCTCAGGCTAGCCTTGAGGAAAGCCCAAGGACAGTGCTCAGGCCCTGAGCTCAAGCCCTGGATGGGCAAAAAAAAAGATCAGTGTTAATAAAACCTTTCAGAAAAGGGAGGAAATCCTAAGAAATGATATAATGTGAAAGCTACTGGCAGGCATTATGCTAAGTGTAATCATCCAGAAAGAAAAGGCAGACTGTTCTATGATTCCACCTAATGTGAAGTACCTAAAGTAGCCAAATTCCCAAAGGGAGTAGGATGGTGGGCACCAGGGAATAAGAAGCTCAGGGCCGTGGGATATAGAGTTTCAGTTTGGGACAATGGGCAAGTTCTAGAGCTGAGCCATATCCATCAGTATGTGTGGACAGCCTGTCACTGACGTGTACCCCTCACAACCGTTATAATGGTAAGGATTTTGACATATAAATTTACTACTGAAACTAAGTACATAAAAGCATCTGCACGAATATCCACAACACCAGTACTTACAACACTCAAAAGTCAAAGTAACCAAATGCCTATTCACTGGTGAAAGGTGAACCAAATGGAGCCACAAAAAAAAAAAGAATGAGGCATTGCTACATGCCATAACACAGACCAACATTACACCACGTGAAATTGTTGCACAGTGTACGATCTCATTTGTGAGAAACATGCAGAAGAGGAAAATCCATACAGTTGCCCAACTTAGTGATCATAATAAAACTCATTGAACCATATTGGATTGCAGTGGTCCCTGACTGTAATTCCAGCACTCAGGAGGCAGAAGAATCAGACATTTGAAACCACCCTGGACTACATAGAGCTCATGTCAAAACATAACAAAAGAAAAAGGGTTAATATATATATGTATTTATTATACATTTCACTGTATATTACTATAGACATCTCTCTCTCTCTCTCTCTCTCTCTCTATATATATATATATATATATATATATATATATATATATATTCTCTCACTACAGGCTGGGGTGTAGCTCAAGCAGCAGAGCATTTGCCTCACAATGGCAAGGCCCTGACTTCAAACTCTAGTACTGCCAATAAACAAAAACAAGCAAAATTCTACTCAACTGTCTAGTTTAAAAGGGTGAATTTCATGTTACATTGAACCTATCTCAATTTAACTTTTTTAACTAAATGGGAAAACAGATGATTTATCTTCCTTGTTCCATACATAAAGACATCCTTGGGAATCACAAGAAGAATGTCAATAATATGGTCTTAAGCTGGGTGCTGGGGACTCATGTCTAATAATCCTAGCTATGGAGGAAGCTGAGATCTGAGGAATGTGGTTCAAAGCCTGCTCAGGCAGGAAAGTCTGGGAGACTATAACCAGCTCTCCAGCAAAATGGAGCCAAGAGGTAGAGCACTAGTTGTGAGCAAGCAAGCCAAGCAAGAGCGAGAGATTCTGATTTCAATTACCAGAAAACACACACACACACACACACACACACACACACACACACACACACACACACCACTAGATGGCACCCTTTCCTCTCATTCAGTGGGCCCACCTCCACTGTGTGCTTCTCGCATCCATCCATCTGGGGCTTATTATATTATAGCAATTAGGCCGAATTAGAGAGAGAAAGGTTTTCTACCTCGGTAGCCAACTAGGTTAAAGGCATGTCCAATAGGATCTATTTCAGTTCAATCCCACAGACAAGCAGCTCCCCGCAGGGCTGGAGACTTCATAAACCAGAAAATGAACCCCCTTCCCCCATCAGCCTCTTCAATAAATGGTGCTAGGAAGACTGGCTTTTACCTGTAGGATAATTAAATTGGACCTCTATCTCTCATCTTATACAAAAATCAACATTTCAGCAAAGGTGGGAAAGCAAGTTGAATGTCCAGCCCAGTGAAATGGATTCTCAGCTAGCCTTGATTTCCCCCAGATGCTCCTTGGCACCAGATAGTAAGAAGTCATAAAGTCATAAAAACCCATCATGATGAGGCAGCCAGCAATGCAGCATATCTGGTGATTCTTCCTCCTTCCATAACAGCCACACCCTCCAAAGGCCTTGAAGAAATCAAGACCGGGAGGCAAGGCCCTGCAGAATTCTCAGTCACACTTTAGAATCATGTGGGACTGTGGGGGTGGGGGAAACTTTCAAAACCTATCCCAACCCAAACCAACAATATGTAGAAATGGAGTCCAGAAAAACCTTTTTTAAAAAATATCCCAAGGAGGGCTGGGAGTTTGGCCTAGCGGTAGAGTGCTTGCCTAGCATGCACGAAGACTCAGGTTCAATTCCTCAGTCCCACAAACATAGAAAAAAGCCAAAAGTGGTGCTGAGGCTCAAGTGGTAGAGCTCTGACTTTGAGAAAGTCCAAGGACAGTGCTCAGGCCCTGAGCTGAAGCCCAGGACTGGCAAAAAAAAAAATCCCAAGGAGATGCTTATAAGATTGGCAGAATTTATATCAGGAAAATGGTCATACTGCCAAAAGCAATCTACAGATGTAATACAAAATCCTATTATCATTCCTCACTCTAAAACTCATATGGAGGCATAAAATACCCCAGACAGTAAAAGTAATCCTGAGTAGAGAGAACAGTGCTGGAGGTGTCACAATACCAGACTTCACATTATACTACAGAGCCACAGAGACATAAAGAACTTGTTACTTGCACCAAAGCAAACACAGAGGCCAATGAGGCAATATAGAAGACATAAAACCACACAATTACAGCCAGATCTATTAGACAAGAAAAACCTAAAACATATACTGGAGTAAAGACAGCCTCTTCAATAAATGGTACTAGGAAGACTGGCTATTTACCTGTAGGATAATTAAATTGGACCTCTATCTCATCTTGTATAAAAATCAACTTCAAAAACCAAAGAACTTAAAGACCCGGAACTTGAAATCTACTGCTAGAAAACCCTGGAAGTTATTAGGCATATATAAGCATTTTCTGAAGAGGACTCCAATTGCTTAGAGGATGGAAGCAAGAACTGACAAGTGGGACTAGATCAACCAAAGGGTCTTCACAAAAAGAGAAAGTATCACCAGAACCCAGAGACAATTCACAGCATGGGAGAAACGTCTTTATCAGCTATTCAATAGATAAAAGATTCATATCCAGAATATATTTTAACTCAAAATTTAACTAGCCAGATAATAAATAATCCAATTAATAAATGGGTAAGCAAACTGACTGGTCTTACAGGAAGAAATACAAATGGCTAATAGATGCATGAAGAAAGGTTCAGCATCCTTAGTCACAAAGGAAATGTAAATCAAAACCACAATAAGATTCTATCTCACCTTAAGCAGAATAGCAGCCATCAAGAAAACAACAAATGCTGGAGAGGATGTGCATAAAAGTAACCCACTGTTGGTGGGAATGTAAACTGGTACAACCACTATGGAAATCAGTATAAAGAGTCCTCAAAAAAATTAAAAATAGACTTGCTCTATGACCCTGCTATACCACTACTGGACACATATCCAAGGGAAAACAAATCACTAGGCCAGAAAGGCACCCACATACTATATTATTGCAATACTTTCACAACAGCCACACAATGCAATCAGCCTAGACACCCAACAACTGATGAGTGGATTCTATACTTACCGTAAAATATTACACAGCCATAAAGAAAAATGAAACCATGTCATGTGTAAGAAAATGGCTGGAATTAGAGGACTTCATAAAGAACAAGACAAGACAAGCTCAGAAGATAGCATGTGTTCACGCATCTGTAGGAGCTAGACGCTAAAAGACACACATACTCATGAACATGTAGATACATAAATTCCTGTAACCCTAGGCACTCAGAAAGCTGAGATCAAATGGTCACAGCTGGAAGTTGGCCTAGGCAGGAAAGTCCACTTCTTATCTCAAATTAACTGCCAAAAGCTGGAAGTTGAGCTGTGGTGCAAATAGAAGAGTACTAGCCTTGAGCAAAAAGGCTGAGGCCCTGAGTTCAAGTCCCAGGACTGGCACAAATTAATTAATTAACTATCCCCAGGTGGGGGGGCTGGCAGAGTGGCTTAAAGTGGTACAATGAATGCCTAGCAAGCATAAGCAAGACCCTAGTATGGGTAGTGTGTGCATGTGTGTGTGTGTGTACACGTGTGTACATGTGTGTACATACACATCCATCAAATCTGTAGAATATTTGCGCTAAAGGAAATCAGTCTGGGACACCAAAAGGAAAAGCTTGCTTCTTTTGTAGTCTATACCCTACACTTCCCAGAAAAAGAGCTGGACTGAGGTTGGATGGGTCAGGAGCAGGATCTGAGTTCTCGCCAGCACAAAGCCCAGGTGGACCTGCACTGGTGAGCAGGTGTCACTTTTCCCCTGGGAAGGGACATCCCTTGGAGCCTATGGAAAAAAGGGCCAGGGAATCAGATATGTCTCTTTCAGCCTGGAAGGGTAGAAGTCCTGTGTAAGAGCATTAGCAAGGCTATGAAAACATCCCTGGAAAAATTCCTAAAGCCCTAAGCTACATGGGAAACAGGTATGACTCAAAATAAATTATTTTCATTTAAAAAAAAAAAAGACTTACCACTAAATTCTTTCTTGAGAAAGTACTGGAAGCTCTGCCGACCCTTCGGGTCCCGGATCAGTTCACTGAAGTTGAAGGCCCATCTTTCCACCCGCATCTTGGTGGGGATTTCCACCCTACAAGGATGATTGATGATTTACAAATGTAACACTCCACATGAGGCAGGAGCTTTGTGTGAGGGCCTGGATACGAGCTGCAGGGTCTTACTGATCTCCATTAGTCTCACAGCCCAGCACTTTTCTCCAACCCCTGAATAAATACACAAGCTACCCAACCAACTTGCTAGGAAGCTGTAGCCTCAGACAAATGCCCTGGACCCACATCCAGATAGAGGTCCCCTGGAAGTGAGGACACCACACACTCAAGCCTGCTCAGAAGGCCTCAGACCTGAATACAGTTGGAGGGAGAAGGGGACGTCAGGCTGCACGCAATGAATATTATTCAACCACAGACACATGGGACATTGAAAGTGTCTTTTGCTAATAGCAAAAGACCATGCATTGTATGATACCACTCATAGCAAAGATCCAGAATGGGTAGATCCATCAGGACTGAAGGTAGATGATGGATCAGCGGAAGCTTAGTGTTGGTCTGTTCTGAGGAGATGAGAACTTAGGGGAGCTGATAGCTAAAAGGTTCAAGATTTCTTTTGGACATGACGGAAGGAGTTTTAAAGTCAAGTCCTTTCATTTCTTTGCAAATGGTATACTATCATTCTAACAGATGAGCAAAATTCCAGTGTGTGTGTGTGTGTGTGTGTGTGTGTGTGTGTGTGTGTGTGTGTATAAATTTCTTGATTCATTTGTCAGTTCAGGACTAATTGGGCTGACTCCATGCCTTAGCTATGGTAACTAGCGCTGCAATGAACATGGTTGTGCTGGGTCCTGGTTTGTAATCTTTTGGATAAATGAGCAGGTGTGGAATTGTTGGATCATAGAGTAATTCTATATTTAGTTTTTTGAGGAATCTCCATACTTCACTACTCTGAGTGTAATTATTTAAAAACAACAACACCGAACTGGACGCTGGATGCTTTAAATGAGAAAGAAGTATAGCATATGTATTATTACAACTCAAAAAAGCAATCATCCAATACATACAACTTGGCATTTAAATCCCAGAACTGGGTGTCATCTGTTATCCAGGGGTTGCTGGGGAGGCAGCCGGACATGATGGCATCATTGGACAAGAACTGCTCGCTGTACTTGACAATCCTGAAAGGCAAGGGAACCCCGTTTCCTAGATATTCCAACACCAAGAGACTAAATCTCCACTTACACTGATGGACCAGCTCATCCTTTGAACCTGCACTGATGAAAGGGCATGTTTATCACTGGTTCAAAACCAGACTAATCTGAGAGATGCTTATCTCCAATGAACCAGGGAAAAAAATCTGAAGTGGAAGTATGGCTCAAGTGGTAGCGCCTTGAGCAAAATAATTACACAAGAATGCACGACTCTGAGCTCAAGACCCAGAACACACACACATACACACACACACACACACACACGCACGCACGCACGCACGCACACACAATTCTTCTTGCTTACCCACCTACCTGCTCACCTAGCAAGACAAAGAAATCAAGGACATACCCTCCGAGGGACACGGAAGACTTCACCGTGGAACGCATCAAGGCCTGCTGGTAATACATGATCTGGAAGAGAGACCATCGGGAGACATTCAAGGCTTACCCTTGAGGATTACCAACATTCACATTACACGTGGCTCCTAAATGAGAAGCCATTCATTTATCCACAACAATAGTGAAGCCAGCCACCTTGACACCAACAGAACAGGGACTTGACAGAGAGGTGACCTCCAAACTCCAAGCCGGTGCCCTCCTTTATCCATCATCCACTGATTTTGGAAAATCAAAGCTAATGCTTAGCTATGCCCTCAGGGCCTCAGGGGAGCAGGAGCTGAGTGGTCCCCAGTGGTCCTCAGTCTTTCTGGTTCTGAAGGGTCAGCAGAAGTAAGACATTCCCCCTCCTCAACCATCCCCTTGCCCATCCAGATACCCACTGCCCATCCCCCACCTCTGTGGCCAGTGCTGCCCACGATTCTGTCTTGGGCCATGCAAGAGATTCTGAATGGCCCTACATAAGTGGGCACAGAGACTGGTAGGCAGTAGGGACCCCTCTGCCACATTTCCTCTGTGGCTCTCTCTGCCTTTCCCTCGATGTGTGACATCCACAGATAGTTCTTCCCCAGACCTCAGCTTCAGCCCCATCCTGATCTTCCAAGGATTTCTTGTCACTCTGTACTGCCCTGCAATGTGACAATAATGGCTTCCACATCACACATGGGTTTCATTTATGCTAGTAAAGCGCATAAAGCCAACATCCCTAAAATTTATTAGAGGATTTTAAACCAAACCCCTGGAACTGGAAGACTAATTACCTCTTTTCTGATGGCAGGGATTGTTTGTTTCTGGAAAATGAAGAAATAAAATGGTTAAATGGATGTTGCAGAAATCATTACAGTTCAAATACCCATTGGAGAAATAAAAAATCCTTTCCCCATGAGAAAACTGCCCATCCCTTCTTACCTAAAGGACAGAAATTTCCCCCATCACCACTGCTTCCATCCTATTCTGTGCCACAATGGGAGATCATCCATAAAGAAATGTGACCAGGAAAGGAGTGTACTTTACCGTTATGACTTCATAGGGCACTCTTCAAACTAAGACAAGCCAGGTACCGGTGGCTCACACCTGTAATCCTCACTACTCGGGAGGCTGAGATACGTGGATCATGGTTTGAAGCCAGTATAGGCAAGAAAGTCCATGATAGTCTTATCTCTGATGAACCACAAAAAAAAATCCTGAAATGGATCTATCCTGAAATGGATCTGTAACTCAAGTGGTAGAGCACCAGCCTTGAGCAGAAAACACTGAGGGATGAGGGACCATGCCTAGGCCCTGAGTTCAAGCCTTACCAGCATAAAACAAAGCAAAACAAAAGATTGTATCTGGGACCGGCCTGCTCTCCTGTCATATCTCTAGTAACATTTGGAAAATTAGAGATAAAAGAAGTGACACCTCACTTCTCTCTCATTCTGGAGAGAGGGAGAGGGAGAGAGGAAAAAAGGAGGGGGAGGAGGAGGATGGAGAGGAGAAGGAGGAGGAGGAGGAGGAGGAGGAGGAGGAGGAGGAGGAGGAGGAGGAGGAGGAGGAGGAGGAGGAAAAAGCTACAGGGGATGTTAGGCTTGTTTCATTTCCCACAGGGGAAGATTGTTGAAGGAATGGTAAGATTTATCTCTTCAGTTAATCATAACAACTTAACCAAGACCACAAGTTGAAAAACAATAGCCACGTTGTCAAAAATAAAGCACATCATAAAAAACAAAAGCAAACAAACAAACCAAAGAGCCTACTTGCCGATGAGTCCCAGGATTGAGCTGCAAGGTAGGATAATCAATCACAATCACATAAGGCCTAACCTCCCCAAAAGCTGCCAATGCAAGTTCACACTGGGGGTCACCTGCAGACTCCTCTCCACCCCCTCTCTTTGAACTTTTGAGTTCAGAGTAAGAAAGGACAGCTCCAAGAGGAGCTCTCTATATGTTTTAGAAGCTTCTGGAACACAGTCTGTTCTGAAATACATAGATTTCTGTCCTCCTGGTACCACTTTTTCTGGTTGGATTAACTCCAGTGTTGGCTTTCCCAGACTTTTCTTTTTTCCAAAAAGGTAAAGAAAAGCTGGGCCCCAGTGGTACATGCCTGTAATCCTGGCTACTAGTGAGGCAGAGATCCAGAGGATCACAATTTGAAGGCAGCTGGAGCTTAAAGCCCACAACAACAACAACAACAACAAGGAAACAACAATAAAAATTGTCATCCTATATCAAAATTCAAAATCAACTGAGAGTCCTATGTGTGTGTGGATTTGCTGAATTTCTCAAACTTGCTACTATTATCACTATTACAGTCAAGGTCAAAAAAGACATCATTTAAAACCCCACATGCTCACACACAACTCTATGCAACTGAAAGAGAACTATTCTCCTGATAAATCAGGAAGGCACACCATTTTTCTTCCCCTGGAACTCACAGATAAATCCCTTCCTGTCCCAGAAATGGGCCCTCCCAGAGTCAACCCACATTGCAACACAGAGATCACTCATCCTGATGTTCTGTATTCCTGGAATTCTAGCAACTTAACTATTTTTCACTTGCAGAGCTGCCCAAATAGGGACACATCTAGACTTGTTTACACTGCTCTGTGGCTGAAACCAGAATAGAAGCCAGGGACAACTGTCACAAGACAAGAAAGGTCAGGACCATGCCTGCCAGACCCCTGGGGTCCCTGCCAGACAGGAAGGAAGAAGCCAGGGCAGGAAGAAGCAAGTAGCTCTGAATGAGGGTGCCAGGTAGGAATGTGATGTGCAAAGAAACAGAGGAAGGGCCAAAGGTGAAGCAGTCTCAACACTGATGCACAAAGAGTATGTATCAATGCATGGAGACACGGAAATCCAGAAACTGAGGGAGTTCATGCAGAGTATACAGGAAAAGGGAGGAGAGACAGCTGGCCATGAAGACAGTGTCTGAGATTGTCAGCATCGGAAGCAAACACCTGTCCTGCCCAGTGCTTCCTGAACAGGCAGAGGCAGGATCTGTCAAAACCTAAAGACCCTGATACAGGTGTTAGGACAGCAACACGAATGAATGGAGCATGGCCCTTCTGGTACAAGTCACTTGCCTGTGCCTGTGGAGTGGCCCTGTGTATAGGATAGGTCTAGGGGAGATAGAGACAGGAGAGGGGTTGTGATCAGCTACAAAGTAGAAGGTTGTAAATCTTCCTTTAGGAAAATAATGAAATCTCCATTCCAATTTTGTTATATGAAAAATGAAAGTAACCATATCTCCCCTTAAAGGACTTGATGGATTCCAGCAATGTTTCTAAAGGCCCTGGAATGGTGTTAGACACCATCAGACATGATTTTGGTGTGGACAGTGGAGATTCAAATCCCAGCATCACCATTTCCAGGCTGTGTGGCCTCAGGTGAATTCTCTCCTGCTCTGAGCCTATTTCCTCAACTCGGAAGCAGAGCTGCTCTTACAGTTCCCCTTCTCCTTCAGGGGAGAGGCTTTCAGTGGCTCAAGAGTTGAGCCAAGCTCCCATGGGAAGGGAGTGATAGAGCTGGGTCCTCTGAAGGTCAGCACAGGATCATTCTCTCCAGCACTAGGTGCTGTCCCTCATCATGAGACCATTCTAGAACCCCTCCTGGAGAGGAGGAAATGGGAAGGAAGGGCCATCCCTGTGCTCACAACAGCAAACAGCCAGACCAGTGCCTGGCCCCCGGGCAGGATCATCACAACGGCCAAATCCTTTCTGAAAGAAGAAGTGGGGCAATCTGTGCGTTTGACACCTTACGTTTCCCCAAGTTTACTGGAATGGAGAGAGGGCATACTTCCTATACTATTTGGTCAGATTTTCCCAGGACTGGACAGCAGTGCCAGCCTGAGGGAGCGGGTGACCCAAGGACCCCGCACCTGCCAACCTCACAGACTCCTACTAGCTCTTGCACTATGGGGCTTTAGCTCTGTGCAGGAAGAAGAGACGTTTCTTCAAGAGTTCAGCCATTCTCAGAAATGACCTCACTCTTCTCTGAATCGAGACAAACATAAAATCTCTCTCCTCCCAAGGCTTTATGGAGATGTTCCAGGGGCTCTGTTCCTCTTAAGGCAGAAAAATGGGAAGGGGGAAGCAAGGATCGCCTCCCCCCGCCTTGATGTGGGGAATGCTGTCATTGTCATGCATACAGTATCCAGTCCCATGCTGGCCCACTGACGGAGGATGGCGGCCTGATTGCATGAGAGCCGCATGATTCTTCTGACTCCACATAGCCAGCAGGCACACCCAGGAAAAAGAGCTGGGGGGGGGGAGGGGAGAGAGAGAAAGAGATAGAAAAAGAAGAGGCATCAATAGCAGAAGTGGCCTAGCCCCTGGGGAACCCACCGCAGTAAACCCAACACTCTGCCTCATCCCTGTCTGTACTCTGGCCCTGGGCTCAGAGCACTGCCAGCTCCTGACAGTGGAAAACCAGAGGTACAGCTCCTCTCCTTCCTGGACAGCCCATCTTACATGACAATGGCATTAGGCACCCTCCTCAGGAGCCACCTGGACCCCAGGGGAGCCATTTGGCTCCCTACTCACTGAAGTGGAGGACCTGCCAACCACATGCTGCTTAGCCATTGCCACAGGGTCCCTACCCATGTCAGATGAGTGACTGCTTCCTCTCCCTCCCCCTCCAGCAGAGAAGAGCTGCTTTTTAACCAAGGGTTGGGGGAAGGGGGAGCAGGAAACGACAAAATCTTTTAGCCTGGCTCTGTATTTTACTCGATGATTCTGTCTCCATGGCAACTGAGCCTACGAGGCCTCAGCAGTGATTTGTTATCTGACAAGAGGGGATGTGGGAAAGGCTGCCATAGGAACAGGCAGCTGAGGCACACTGATGGTACCATATATGTGTCACAGGAAGGTCACTTTGCCTCCTAGACAAAAAAACCTTACAATCCCCCCACACCCTGATGCTTTCTGGGGACTCTTGCAGCCCTCCAAGCCTCCACTCATGCCTCAAGGTACTGCCAAGCCTGTGGATGACATACTAAACAAGTAACTTCCCTTGCTGGCTCAAGGAGGGTGTTGGAGAGAAAATGGTGAAATGGCTCTTAGGCAGAATTAAGAAGTCAGTGGTTCCCAATCTGAGCAATTCTGACACTCTCCCCAGATACATTGGGCAAAGTCTGGAGACATTGTTGATAGGACTGCAGGTACTGGGGGAGGAATGGAGAGTGGGCTGGAAGTGGTGGCATCTACTGGGCAGAGATTCTGCTAAACATCTTACAAAACACAGGCCAGCCCCTAGGGAATAATCTGACCCCAAATGTCAATTATGATGGGTTCCAATAGCCCATGGCTAACATTTCTTTAAATTAAAAAAAAAAGTGTAGGGGGGTGTTGGAACTGACAGTCCATCATGAAAAGTATCTTATTTTTTTTATTTTTTTTTTGCTGTTGAACAACAGATTTTTTTATTGTGATTAATAGAAGGGCTACATTATATTCCCAGATAGAAGGTGCATTACTTCACAAACATTGATATCCTTTCTCATGACATGGTCCCATTTCCTTCTCACCCTCCCCCGCTCATCTTGATTTCCCCCTTCCCTATCCAATTTCAAATAACCAATTAATCACACATAAAATATATCAGATAAGGTAAAATATTGTAACAATATGAGATAACCAAGGGAAGGCAAAAGAGATGAGAGATAACATAGTACATTAAGGACAACAATCACTCATTATATGGCTTTTGTTTCCTTATCCTGGAGGTCCTTACATTTAGTGTCATACTATTTGGCCTTATGTCTCTAGATTTCATTCTATTGTAAATCTCTGCTAGGAGACCCCAAGATTTCTACTGATTATGACAAATGAGGGAGGCTATTGGGCCTATGTTCCTTTGAGACTGGCTTACTTCACTTAATATGATTTTTTCTAAGTGTTTCCATTTCCTTACAAATTGTTCTTTCTGACAGCAGCATAGAATTCCATTGTGTATAAATACATCTTGTTGATCCACTCATCAACTGAGGGACATCTGGGTTCCATATCTTTGCTATGGTAAATAGTGCTGCAGTGAACATCATTGTGCTAGTGGATTTAGTATGCCCTTGTTTCTGGACGATTGGGTAAATGCCAAGTAGTGGAATTGTTGGGTCATAGGGGAGCTCTATGTTTAGTCTTTTGAGGCACTGCCACACTGCTTTCCATAGTGGTTGAACGAGTTTTCACTCCCACCAACAGTGTAGTAGTGATCCCTCCTGGCCACATCCCCTCCAGCATCTGTTGTTATTAGTTTTCTTGACCCTGGCCATTCTAACTGGAGTGAGGTGGAATCTTAGAGTTGTTTTGATTTGCATTTCTTTTATGGACAGAGAAGTCAAGCATTTGTTCATGTCTCTATAGTCCATTCTTATTTCTTCTTCAGAGAAGACTCTCTTTAAGTGTTTGGCCCATCTTTTAATGGGATGGTTGTTTCTTCAGAGATTAGTCTTGGAGTGATTCAAAGAAAAGTATCTTATTTGGGGATAAGTTCTTCAAAAATAAGGGCAAGAGTGTGGCTTAAATGGTTGAGCTATCACCTACCTAGGGAAAGGCAAAGCCTCGCATTCAATTCCCAGTACCACTAAAAAAATAAATATACACTGGGCACTCACTCTTGTAATCCTAGTTACTCAGGAGGCTGAAATCTGATGATCATGGTTTGAAATCAAGCCAGGCAAAAAAGCCATGAGATTCTAATCTCCAAAAATCTACTCAGAAAAAGCAAGAAGGGGTGCTATGATTCAAGTAGTAGAGCACTAGCCTTGAGCAAAAGAAGTTCAGGGATAACACTCAGGAGTTCTAGCCCCAGAACAGCCCCCAAAATCCTGTATGTATATGTATGTATGTATGTATGTATGTACAGAATTTAATACACACTTTATATTATTTGAAAATGTTTGACAGATTCTGCCCCAATGGGGGTTGTGAACTATGATATTCTAGTCCCTGTCATGAGTAGATTAAGATTTAAATCCAAAATTGACTAAAGTGTTTTCAGTCTGGATCCTATAATCTTTTCAGGGCCAAGAAATTTACTGCAAATGTATAGAAAATATCTGTGCATCTTTGGGCAGGATTGGTACATACTTCTTATCAGATTCTCAAGGGAGAAATGACTCAGAGAAGACTGAAAAACAGCCATCTGGATGTCATTTGCCCCGACCTACATTCCTCATTCTTTCCTTGCTCCAGTTGTGATCTCGATACTCAGGACCCTTGCAATGGGCTCCTCCTCTCCTAACTCTGACTGCACAAAGCCATGATACTACTCACTGTGCAAGTTCCTAGGGAGCGACAACATTGCCCAAACAGACACAGAAACTGGCCAGCCTCAGAAACTGGCCCTGTCTGGAATGCAGCAGAGACTTACCTGTTTACCTTAACTTCATTTGGATTGGTCACTCGGTCCAAGCCATAGTCCAGCACATCGTTCATTCCTGGCTAAATGGAATAGAAACAATACAAGCATCACTACAGGACCTGATCAGCTTTAGGTTCTAGACAAACTGCCAACTATGAGATCAAGCTAAGAAGGACTCGGAGCCTAACCCACAGGGAGACATAAGTGGGGGGGGGTCAGGAAGCTTCTCGGGGGCTGTTCTGATACCAGTGCTCCCCAGCATCTAACATGGAGTGATGGAAGACTGGATGGATGCATGAGCAGACAAATGAATGGGTGGAAACATGGGTGAGTGGATGGTGAGATGAATGCATAGACAGATGGACAGTTGGATAGCATCTCAGTACTATAGTAAGGAAGATGGATGGAAGGGCAGGAAGATTGGTGGCTATATGAAGAGATAAATAAATGGACGGACGGATGGATGGATGGATGGGCAGACACATGAATGACATCTCCAACACCATAGGTGGACTGGTGGATATTGGCAATAAATGGATGGAGAGGGGGCAGGAGGAGTAACACTAAAATCCAGTAAGTGTTCACTAGGATTCATCCATGAAACCCCTGAGTCCTCTCTAGAGGTCCTTCCCACAGTGCAGTTTTCTGCTTTGGGCTGGATAAGAAGCAAGCAAGCGATGCTTTGGGAGAGTCCAGGTTTCAACCAGGCATTCCTGGGACCCAGACGTGGTTCAGCTGCTTTTCAGCTAGCCCAAAGCTCTTGAAAAATGCTCTGTCCATACTCACTGCCCCAACTGGGAAGCAGAGATGATGCATACTACTTGACAGGTTCTTCTGAGGATTTAACAAGGGGGATGTCCTATGCACTGTTGGCAGAGGGCCACTGTCACTGAGCAAGGGAATGGATTCATTAGATGATCTAAAGGTGTAGTCCAACACTGGGCCTGAAATCTCTATTCCCTTTTCCACCATATCTCAACTCTCCAGCCAGGCTCTGCTGTTTTCCCTCACCTCTTGGAGGCCAGCAACTGAGATTCTTCATTTCCTTCTGGCATCTATCAAGTACTCAGCACGTGCTATTTTTTTCTTTTTAGGAGGCATGGCTTTTATTTCTCAAAAAGTGTGTCACACAAGAAGGGTATTTTGAAATAAGTAATTATTTTAAGACAAAATTATTTAACAAAAGGGAAAAAAAACAACCTTTTCAAGTAACTGTTGATACAAGTCCTGTTACTTGAACTCAAGACCTCAGTCTTACTTAATCTTTTCCCCTCAAGGCTGGCACTCTTTTACTTAAACTATGTCTCCACTTACAACTTTTTGCTGGTAATTGGGGATAACTGTCACCAGAATGTCTTTTGTGGCTAGCTTTGACTGTGATCCTCAGATCTGTCTCCTTTTTTCCTAGGATTGCAGGTGTGTGTCACTGGAGCTACCCTGCAAAGACAATCTTAATAGTACCTATACTATTTTCTTTCCTGTAGTTCTGAACTTTCCACTGACATAAACCCGTGAAGACATAGTAGGTGTTTTTTAATCTCTGTGTATAATGCCAGCTTTTAATTAGTAGTATAAAGAGATCCATTGAGACTTTGAAAGCCTCAGTTAGATATACCCACAGATTTTATAATGGTCCAAGCCCTAAGGTTATGTGTAACTAGTTTTTTTCCCATATATTTTTATTGTGATTAATAGAAGGGTTACATTATATTCACCAGATAGAGAGTGCATTACTTCACATACATTGATATCCTTTCTCATGTCTTGGTCCCCATTTCCCTCTTCCCACCCCCGCCCCTCATCTTGTTTCCCCCCTTCCCTATCCGATTTCAAATAATCAAATAGACATATATCCAATATATCAGATAACAAGATAAACTACTGTAACAATATGAGATAATCAAGGGGCAGGAAAAGAGATGAGAGATAACATAGTACATTAAGGACAACACTCACTCGTTTTATGGCTTTTGTTTCTATGTCCTGGAGGTCCTTTCATTTAGCATCATACTATATGGCCTTATATATCTAGGTTTTGCTCTGCTGTAAATCTCTGCTACAAGAGTCCAAGGTTTCTACTGATTTTGACAAATGAGGGAAACTATTGAGCCTATGTTCCTTTGAGTCTAGCTTACTTCACTTAATATGATTTTTTCTGAGTTTTTCCATTTCCTTACAAATGGGATAATGTTCTTTCTGACAGCAGCATCGAATTCCATTGTGTATAAATACCACATCTTGTTGACCCACTCATCAACTGAGGGACATCTAGGTTGGTTCCATATCTTTGCTATGGTAAATAGTGTTGCAATGAACATTGTTGTGCTAGTGAATTTAGTATGTCCTTGTTTCTGGACAATTGGGTAAATGCCAAGTTGTGGAATTGCTGGGTCATAGGGGAGCTCTATGTTTAGTCTTTTGAGGAACTGCCATACTGCTTTCCATAGTGGTTGAAAGAGTTTGCACTCCCACCAACAGTGTAGTAGTGATCCCTCCTGGCCACATCCCCTCCAGCATCTGTTGTCATTCTTTTTCCTGATCCTGGCCATTCTAACTGGAGTGAGGTGGAATCTTAGAGTTGTTTTGATTTGCATTTCTTTTATGGCCAGAGATGTCAAGCATTTCTTCATGTGTCTATAGGCCATTCTTATTTCTTCTTCAGAGAAGACTCTCTTTAAGTCTTTGGCCCATCTTTTAATGGGATAGATGTTTCTTTGGAGATTAGTTTTGGAGTGATACAATTTTTTGAGCTGCTGATATATTTTAGATATGAGGCCTTTGTTCGTTGTATGGTTAGTGAAGATCTTCTCCCACTCTGTAGGCTTTCTAGTTAATTTGCTAGCTATGTCCTTTGCCATACAAAAGCTCTGCAGTTTAATGCAATCCCACTTATCCAGACTTTCTCTGATTTATTGTGTTTCTTGGTCCTTATTAAGAAAGTTTTGACCTGTCAGCATGTGTTATTAAGAAAACTGAGGGCCGGGACGGTGGCCTAGTGGTAACATAGCCTAGTAGTAGCATGCTCACCTAGCATGCACAAAGCCCTGGGTTCGATTCCCTGAACCACATACACAAAAAAAGGCCAGACGTGGCACTATGGCTCAAGTGGCAAAGCGCTAGCCTTGAGCAAAAAGTGTCCAAGGACAGTGCCCAGGCCCTGAGTTCAAGCCCTAGGACTGGCAAGAAGAGGGAGAGGAAGAGGAAGAGGAAGAGGGAGAAGAAGAGGAACAAGAAGAAGAAGAAGAAAAAGAAGAAGAAGGAGGAGGAGGAGGAGGGGGTTGGGGGGGGCACTGCCTTTCTTTCCATCAGAGCTGGCCCTCTCCATAGAATAGAAATGACTTTAGCTAGAGGTCAGGTTGTCAGATTGAAAACTAGAAAATCCAGTTCATTTCAAATAAATAGCCAATTATTTGTGCCCCCAATTGTTTAATACTTACTGTATATTTATGTTAAAATTATAAAATGTATTTGTATAAACATGTATTTTATACAAACATGCTATTTAGCTGAAATTCAAATGTAACCAAACATCTGTATTTGTTTTTCTAAGTCTGGCAACCTAGCCCAGCAGTACTAACACAGTGGAAAATACTGAGCCTACATCCTGGACAAGAGGAAAAAAAGACAATTGGAACAAGAGGAACAAGACAATAGAAAATGTATAGGGTATGATGAAGAACAGGTACCACCATCCTCCCCTGAGCTGGCACTTCTGAACCTGGATCAGCAAATCCTTCAGAGCCACTTCCTCTGCACTGGGCACTGCCCTGGGAGCTGGTGAAGGGGACTTGAGGCCCCTGCTCTCCTTGCATCCCCAGAAGGTATATCAAGGCACTTCCGGTCTTAGGGGAAGGGAAGCAGCCCCACTCAGTAACTCATCCCAAAAAGACAATTAAGAAGCTGGCACCAATGGCTCATACCCATAATCCTAGCTACTTAGGTAGTGAGATCTGAGACTCATGGCCAGTGCACAGAAAAGTTCAGGAAACTCTATCTCCAATCAAACAGGAAGAAAAATGGCTCAAGGGGTCGTGTTAGCCTTGAGTAAAAAAAGCTGAGATAACAGTACTCCGGCCCTGAGTTCAAATCCTAGTACTGGCAAGATAACTTCAAGTTGTGACCAGTATCATGAAGGAACATACAGATGCCCAAAGCAGAATTCCTTGAGAGCTAACTTCATAGGAAGGGGAAATGGGTAACAACCTTCATAACAATGCTTTGCCTAAAGTGGATTCCAAGAATTTCCCCTTCATCTGCTAGGAAGAAATGCCTGACCACACACACACACACACACACACACACTCATATGCTTCTGCATACCCACCCATTTTCACTAGCACAATGCATTTATATTCATGGGCATGAATATTTACATTCACAGACACATATACACCCTAATACACTAGAGTGTACACACGCACACTCCAGACACTAGTAGTCTATACTCAGATTCCCTTCTTGTCACCTTAGCATAACGGTTACCCAGCTCTTCTGAGTTTTTCCTGACTCCCCATGGAATCAGCCATCTGTCTCAGTTAATGGAACCATGGTCTCATTTAGGTTTCTACCTACAAAAATCCCCCCAAGAAGCTGGCTTTCTACTTCATTCATTCATTTACTCTTCCATCCATTCATTCACTCATCCATCAGCTTCAGCTAGCATCATCTTTGTCTTGCTGTGACAGTCACCAAGAGTCACTGTTGACCCAGTTTCTGGTTCACGAAGAGGTGCTCGAATGAAGATAACCAGACATAATTGTCAGGGCACAGGAAGTAAAAACGATCAATACACCCTGGTGACAAGCACCCAGGAGACAGGAGGCACACACTCCTGCACTGATGCCACCAGCAGGAAGGCATCCAGAGATGCCCACACTTTCCCTTCTTCAATTAGCAGAAAGTCCCAACTCTAACCCTGCCACATAAATGAACTCCCAGAGAGAGCTCAGTAACCCTCTTATCCTCTCTCTAGTTCTCACCTTCACTGGTCCTTGCTTTCTTCCCCAGAATATCAAACCTTTTCAATTTATGGAAGAAAAAGAGATACATAAAACACTAAATTGGGGCTGGGAAGGTGGCTTAGTGGTAGAGTACTTGCCCAGGATGCATGAAGCCCTGGGATCCATTCCTCAGTATTACATACACAGAAAAAGCCACAAGTGGCACTGTGGCTCAGTTGGTAGAGTGCTAGCCTTGAGCAAAAGAAGTTCAGGAACAGCAACTCGGCCTTGAACTCAAGCCCCAGGACTAGCCAAACAAAACAAAACAAAAAACCCACTAAATTGTTTGATAAGTCAAATAAAACAGGGGAGAGAGACAGAGACAGAGAAATACAGAAAAGAGGCAGAAAACAAATCATTTGAGGTTGAAAGATCAGAGAAGTTTGCTTCAAGCTCACGTTGGTTTGAATGAGATTTCATGAAGATACATGATACCTTTGCCTCCGACAAGCTACTCCAGCACTCCTCACATCACTCACTCATTTGTGCAATAGTCTTAGTTTCTGGATCTCTGCTTGATCATAGTAAGCTCCTTAAAGTCAGAGGTCAAGTATGTGTGGGCTCATAATCCAAATATTCTCATCACCTACTCGACATCTGGCATAGAATGGACCACCAAAAGTATATATTGGCATTAAGAAAAAGGTTAGAGGGGCTGGGAGTTTGGCCTAGTGGTAAAGTGTTTGCCTAGCATGCACGAAGACCCGGGTTTGATTCCTCCTCGGTACCACACACATAGAAAAAAGCTGGAAGTGGTGCTGAGGCTCAAGTGGTAGAGCTCTAGCCTTGAGAAAGTCCAAGGATAGTGCTCAGGCCCTGAGCTCAAGCCCAGAACTTGAAAAGAAAAGGTTAGAATCAGAATATATAGTTTCCTGTCCTGTTTTTCATGGTAGAACATTGTGTGTCAGACTGTTTTTCTGGGGCAATGAATAGCATTTGAAAATATTGTCTTAATGGCCCCTGAGTGTTCCGTGATGTCAGATTCAGCTTCATTTATTTTGCCATCCTCTGTGGTGGGGTATTTAGCCTGACCTGGCAGGAAATGGAAAGCTGACATCTCTTCTGGTAAACATGTGCCTGGGAGGCAGCGGGGAAGGGGCGGGGGGGGGGGGGGGGGAGTAGTGTTGAAACCAAGGAATTTGAGCTCAGTATTCAAATATGAGACCATGGCATTTAGGGCACACTGCCAAAAATCATCCTCTGCCATAACACCTTGCCTAGAAGATGAACTATACTCCTAGAGGCCTGGGGTGGTAACACAAAGATGTAAGGAAGACAACCCCCATACTCCTCGTGAGATGGATCCCTGGAATGATCTAAGGGACCATTTCTCCCTGTGTCTCTATGCATTACTATTACACAGTGCTCAGTGCTCCTGTGTACTTTGTACCTGCACTTTGTTCCATGTGGGTAAAATGCAGATGAGGAATCTCATCTTCCATCACTACAGGATGCTGAATCTTGAGTGCCATTTCTGCTCCACGATTCCCCACCCCCACTCCACATCTGATCTTGACCTCTGCCACTGGCGCTGGTCCCAAGGCAGTGGCCAGCTACCATCCTCTCCCCATATAACAGGGCTCCTCCAGGCCTTCTTTCACAGTGGCAGCCTGTGGGACCGCTGGTATGAAATTACACAGCCCAGCACTGAGAGCTAAGTCTTGATTTCTCCATCCAAGCAATGGAATGATGACATTCCCAGTTTCACAGCTTTGTTGTCAGGTATGGAGGAGGCAACCTGGGCCTAGCGCTTCACATGTACGCATAGTAGGCGCCCCGTGATTTCTAGCTGTTATTTCATGCCCAGCACCTAGCTTTTGTTCTGGCACAGAGTCAGGCTCAATCAGCAAGTCATAGACAAGGGAGCAGATAAATGGAAAAATAAATAAATTGGTTAAATTGCCATAGCTGCGTGACACTCCATAGCAGGTGGTAAAAGTCAGTCCACAAAGCAATGGTGTCACATCCACAGAGCCAAATACTCAGTGTGTGGTTTGTTTGTGTCTCCCAGAGACAGCCTGGCAGTCTGTGGGCTCCAGGGCTCCCTGAGTTTGTCAGACAGATTGCTCTGTTCCAGGCTGAGATGCTCCTCAGGCTGAATGATGTTTGCTCCATGCATGCCAATAAGAGGAGAGAATGTTCTGGAAGAGTTAGGGAGAGCAGGGCCCCAGATGCACTCCAGCCTCATCCTTGATGATTGGTGTCTGGTTTCCACTGAAAGGAGATTAGATGTGAGGAGCAGTGTCATGTGCTAGGAGTTTTAGGACTACAGTAGAACCTCACTGTGAACGTGGGTCTGCCATGTTGTCAGAGAGGGACTGGGTACCTTTGAACCCAGGGGTTAAGTTTTTGAGGAGGAGACAATGTTACAATGTTACAAAAATACTGAAATGTAATGAATATACCACATGACATTGACCAGGCATAGGGACACAAGAGGATTCCCCCTCCGAACTAGTGGTTCAGATTCTGGCCCTGAGTTCAAGCCCCAGGACAGGAAGGAAGGGAGGGAGGGAGGTGAGGAAGGAAGGGAGGGAGAGAGTCACACTGGCAATCTAATACTATGAAGTCTATGCACGGACAGTGGAAAACATTCCCCTGCTCTGTAAGGAGCAAGTCCCCTCCATCGTGGTGCCACTGGGCATAGGGATACCTTCCATGGAACATCTGTCACTTTCCTGCTCCTCATCAAGGTGTGTTTCTTCTGGAGAACATGGGTGATGTGGGGTTCATACAATGATTTCCCTCCCCCAATGGGGGAGCCTGAGCTTGGTACTGAGCCTCTGCCATCTACATCCAGTCCCCAGAAGCTTGTATCAGGCAACTGGTTTTCCCTAAAGAAAAACCCTGAAGCACCTAAAAGGTGCTTTACTATTACACAGTGCTCAGGGCTCCTGTGTACTTTGTACCTGCACTTTGTTCCATGTGGGTAAAATGCAGATGAGGAATCTCATCTTCCATCACTACAGGATGCTTTTAGAAATGCTTGGGGGGGGGGGGATGGAGAATGAGCAAAACAGCCAAACTCTGATGGGATTGAAGTTCGAACATTTCTAATGATTAGGGACCTGATTTAATTTTCTAATTCTGAAGATTTCTGATGCCTGGAAAGAGACAAAGAAACAAACCAAAAAAAAGGAGATTTTCAACTCCTCTGTTTCTACAACCTCATTCACATCGCCCACCTATGTCCCACAGGCAGCATATGTGCTTGACACAGGAGGAAACTGAGGCTGCAGAATTCACCTCAGCAGGTAGTGATCAGAATCTGCTTCTCTGTGCTGAAGGGTATGGCTCACAAGTCCCAAGTTAGCTCACTTGGAGACAGCTTGTCTCTCTGGCCCACCAGAAGTCCTCAAGCGTATACTCATCCCTCCTCCCTTGTTCCCATATCAGTCCCATATCAGTCCAGCCTGGACTTGGGGAAGCAGATGGGGAGCTGGAGATACACAGGCTGGCTTTTGGCCATGTAGAACACCTGCTCTCATAGGATTTTACTTTATCTACTTTGGGGCCTGTGATCTAGGTTTTTCTTCTCATATTCCTTTCCCACAGCATGGGAAAGATAGGAGCAATTCATCCCTGGCCCTTGACAATTGATATATTAGGATTAGGGATCACGAGGCCAGATGGGCCATGCACAGACACCAGGCAGACATAGCACAACTCTTCTTCCAGCTGAGCAGAGGACACTCAAGACTGAGCAGCAACTTTAGTCACTCCAGTCCCACCCCCATAGAGAGACAAGCCAGCAAGAAGGGACAGAGAGAGTACAGGCAGAGGATGGGGGCAGGGCACTCAGAAACAGTAATGGACTCCATACTTACAGGGCTTCGGTGCACCAGCCAGTACGCCTTTTCCTGGCAATCCAGTGCATATCTGTCAGCCTTATTTCTTTCCTTCCCAGTCCTGAAATAATAGAAAACCATGTTCAAGGCTAGGAAGCAATATTTTGAATGCCTTCTTTGCCAAAGTTATCTTCCCTTCTTGATGATATTTTGTGTTGTTCTCCAAGTCTGTCCAAAATAACTCAGATGTGCTAGCTAGAAGAGCATGATCTGTACCACACATACATCAGGTTCAAACTATCTGTAATGTATTACTTCATCTAATCTCCATTAGTCCTCTTAGTGGCTTTTTCCAACTTCTCAGTTGAAAGAATTAAAGCAAGGTTTTGCCCCACTAGGGCCACACTATATCAGAAATGGGGCTTGACTTATGGAGTTTACGCCCTGAACCAGCTCTCACTGAACCAGCTGTCACCAGGCTGCAGTGAAATGACCAGGTGGGCTGACATTGAACTTCCACTAGCTTCTCACTGTGTCTTTGCATTGCAAAACCACACAATCAACATCTGGTGGTGAGGGCTGCAATCAATGCCAGGCTGACTTCAGGGGGATGGGTGGGGGATGCTGGTCTTGAGTATCTTCCCTTTTCTCTGACATCCTTCTCTGTTGCTCCAAAGAGCACCGGCCAGTCAAGGCTTGGGCACTCTCCCTTAGCTTTTTTCCTCTGGTGCTCTAACATTTAAGTCACAGATCTACTTCTGGCTTTTTGTTGGTTAAGTCATGGGCTTTTTTGCCTACTCTGGCTTTGAACCAAGATCCTCCCCTCTCAGCCCCCGCAGTAGCTAGGACTACAAGCCCAGGTGGCCATCCCCCTCTTATCACTCCACTCCTCCCCTTTCCCACTGTCCATGGGAAGTGATGCTGGGGCTCCCTCTTCCAGAACTGGGGAAACATTAGTTAATTATGGCCCTGAGGTTCCCGTTCAGTCCTATTTCCTGAGTGAGCTGTGCTCACATTCATCAATGCTTTGTTTTCCCAGGCAACGTAAGATGACGCACATGCCCTCACCATGACAGTCAGCAGATTTATCTCCCTATTAATGTACTGTGAATAACACAATAACCTCCAGAGAGCTGGCTGGGTGAACATCCATTCCAGCAGAGTGTTACACCAGCCTCCTCTGGAAATTAAATAGAAACACAGTGGCTCCTGCTTCCCCTTAACAACCTAACTGGATTTTCCACCAGGTTAACCAGCTCCTGTCGTGGAGAGGCTGGACCACACATAGCCTGGGGCACTGTGGGGATTCCACAATGCCAGCTAGTCTCTAATAACACCAGTGGTCCTTTCTGCCTCGGCTCAGCTACTCCTCTGTGATAGATGTTAATGGACAGGAGTTGTAATGTCTGGAATCTAAGAGTCAGGAAATTAAGAACTCTTTGTTCAGTCATAGAATGATTTTTTTTACAAGAGCAATTGTTAAATCTTTCATTTATTCATGTGTTTATTGCTTTTCCACTGTGCTCCAATTGCTAGGAATATATTAGTGAGCTAAACAAAGAGTCTCAGCCTTGGAGGAGATTTTGGACAAAACATGACACAAATTGGCCATGTAAGTAAACCGAATTGAAAAGGCACCGTGTGCTGTAAGGCAATCCTCAAGGGACTACAGTATGGATACAGGGATGGTGTCTGTAGTGATTTCTAAATATGCCTAAATTCTTTGATTCTCTTTCCATTGACAGAGATGTCCATGCCCTCCCCTCCTTGAAGCCAGGTGGGTTCTCTGCGACAGTTCTGTATGTCACACCTAAGACTATGAAACTTTTGAGGCTGTACCAAAAAAGAGAGGGAGGCAAAAGAGAGGGAAGCTGTCACCCATCCCTCCTCTGCTGCCTGATGAGCTTTCACCTCCTCTAAGCAACCTGACCTCCACAATGTCGCCAGGCTGTGAGGAAGTTCAAGCCGCACAACACACAGGGCCCAGAAACTTCCAGAAGAAAACAGGGAATGCCAGCAAGCCCTCACCCACACCAGGCCCCAGCTAGCACCATCTGACCATAACTACTAAAAAAGCCTGAAATTGGAAGCACTGAGCTTTGAAAGTCATGGCAGATAATCCAATAATTCTTGTTGCTGTGCATAGCTACTAAGTATAGGGTGCTATGAGTGCAACAACAGTTCATTGGAAAGGAGGAAGTGAGAGCTGAATATCCTCTCTTCACTGCTGAGAGGAAGCAGAGGGACATGATCCTAATTGTGATTCAAAAAGAGAAGCAGGGCTAAAGACACAGTGTAGTGATAGAGCACTTGCCCGGCAAGAGCAAAGTCCTGGGTTTGATCCCAGCACTTCCAAAGCATAAAAAGACAATAGAGGCAAGTTGGGAGGCTATGTCTGTGGTCTGGCCCACAGGGAAGTTGGCTTCATCTAGGATCCAGACCTGTTAGGGTGAGCAAGGCAGGGTGATGACCCCAACCTGTAGGTAACCATCCATGTAAGTAACCGATGCTGGTGGCCACCAGATCTTTCATGGCTCCTCTGCTTTTAGAACATTGGTAAGATTGTGCAACCCCACTCAGTCCTCTTGGAAGTCAACCATAACCATGACAGATGTCTCTCTAATCTGCAGTGTGTGTCCCTTCCCTGATACAGAGAGGGGAAAAACCCAGATGGGGTGGACCTTTCCTAATGCATCCTGGACTGAAGGAGTGCAGATGACCCCCAGGGGACAAGAACAAGAAATGAACCTGTAGAGTCTAGCCCCTAACCTTGTCCTGACTGATACATCCTCCCCGCCATTCACCGTTTGCACCCACCATTTTTATATCTGGCCGTCATGGACAAGGACAAGCCCTCCAGGGGATATTTAGCTCCAATTCCCATAAGGACAACAGGCAAATGCAAGCCAGAAGTGGTGTTCCTAAAGGACAAATCTAATTATAGCCTTTCCTCTCTAAAATAACCCCATGGCCCTCTGGTGATCTGCCACTTACCCTTCCAGCAAGTATCGTGCTAACTTCTGCCCAGTCCACACTTGGCATTCTCCTCCAGCTACAGGAAATGCTTGCTGGGGCAATTTCCTGCCTTCAGCCCCCAGTGTTCCTGCTATATCCACCATCGCCATCCTTCACCTAGGTATGTCTTATGCAACTACCAGTTGATTGTCATTTCTACAGCTGCCTCTGCAAATTCCTACTGTATGTGGCCCTCACACAACATCAGGGCCTGTGTTCACTTGCCTTCCTGGCTCTCTACAGTGAGTCCTTTTATTCTCTAGAGTGTTTGACACATCAAAGCTTAGTAAAGATTTACTTTAATAAGAGGAAACAAAAGGCTAGGTATGGCAAAGCACAGCTGTAATCCAAGCTAATCTAAAGGTAGAGAAATAGGAGAATTAGGAGTATGAAGCTAGCCAGGCAATGTTAGCAAGATCCTATATCAAAGATACAACACAACAAACATGGCCAGGGACATAACTTGGGAGGTAGAGCACTTGTCTACCATGTTTGAGGCACTGGGTTTTATCCCCCACAAAAAAGGGGGGGAGGGAGAGAGGCGAGAGGTGGGGGAAGCAAAGAAGTAAGGAAGGATGGGGAGAGGGAAGAAGGAAGGATGGAGGGAGGAAGGGAGGGAAGACGAGAGGAAAGGAAGAGAGGAAGGGAAGAAGGGAGGGAGGGAGGAGAGGAGGGAGGAAAGAAGGGAAGGAGGGAAGGAAAGACAAAAGGACACAACCAGAGGACAGGTGTTGGCCCCTTTCACTCACCTGTACTGCTCTTTGGCCTGCATAATGACAAAGTCCCACTTGTAGTTAATTTTTTTGTTTAAGAAATTGTAATTTTCCTAGAGAAGGAAAATACAAATCCTTTAAGAACACTAAGTTCTGGACACATACAACAGAGTAAAAAGCTCTAAGTCACTCAACTGGAACCCAAAGTTCTAAGCCAATCAGGGCTTGCCCAGCTTCAAGATGAGCTTTGTTCATTCAAGGGACAGCATGTGTTGCTTTCATTAAGATCATCACCTTTATCCATTTGTTTTGTTTAAACTAAGTAATCCCAAGTCTGACAGGCATGCTAGCATACATCTGTAACCCCACACTCAAGAGGATCTTGAGTGAGAGGACAGCCTGAGCTAAATGAGACCCTGCCTCCAAAGGGAGGAAAAAGTTTTCAATTAAAATAAAATACAATAAATGTATCCCAAATTTGAGTAGGACGAGAGAACCGAGGATGGGGGAATATATAGAAACTCAATATTCATCCATGAAACATCAAAAATCCACAAAGCATATAGGGAAATATAACAAGGAAATTTATCATTTGTGCGATTAATATACACGAATTAAAAATCACAAAGTCCCAATGTTAATGTAATGCTTGTTGTTATTGTTGTCTATGGGCTGTTTTGTATTTGTTTTTGTTTTTGTTCTTTGCTGGTACTAAGGCTTGAACTCTGTCCCTGATCTTCTTTGCTCGAGGTGAGTATTATCACTTGAGCCGCAGTGCCACTTTTGGCTTTTTTGAGTAGCTTATTGGAGATAAGATTCTCACAGACTTTCCTGCCTGGACTGGCTTCAAACCACAATCCTCAGATCTCATCCTCCTGAGTAGCTAAGATTACAGGCATGAGCCACCGGCACCCAGCTAAAAACATGTTTTTATTTTATTTTTTTAATTTAAATTTTACTGTAAAGGTGATTTACAGAGGGGTTACAGTTACATAAGTAATGAGTATATTTCTTTATGAACAGTGTAAAGTGGGGAGAAAGTCATGTTTTTAAAGAATTGAAATATAGCAAGAGAAATGTAAGGCTTTGGAAGGTTAAGTTTGCACGTAAGGAAATTTGATTCCACCCAGAGTAAATTAAATAATACACTAATTGTATGAACAAGAGTCTGCATGATTATTTCTACATCACAAACTCAAATTCAATGCTACTCATGAAGAGAGATCCATTATTGTGACATATATCAATTAAACCATGTTATTTGGAGATTTAAAAGGGAATGAGATATTAGTCTATGTGCCTAATAGCCACTGTAGCATAGGAAATTAAAACTGGACACAAAAGGACTTGCTTCAGCAAGCTACTCCTCAGTAAATCAGGGGATGGATGGGCCAGTGGGTTGAATGGATGAATGGGTAGATAGGCTACAGATGAATGCAGAAATGTGAGAAAACACTGCTCATGGCAATTTTTCACTCTATTATAATAAATTTCCACTTGAAAACATCTTTTTACCTTTTCATATTCTTCTAAGATCCCTTTCTTCTTGATATTTCGTTTGGCAAGATAGATGGCTAAAAAAGAAATCAAGGACACCTTCCATCATCATTATATTTCAGTTTTCAACACCATACCTCCCCTTGGCAGCCTCTCCCTGCTGAAGCTCCGAATACTAAAGGGGGCACTCAATGCAGTGCCTTTCCTCCAGATCCCTTCCCAATACAGATATGAGCTGGTGTAAAGGTCAGGATGACAGCAAGGCAAATGTCACCACAATGCAGCAAGTAAGCATGCAAAGAGTCGAGCATGCGCAAAGGCAGAGGAGTGGAGTAAAGTACTTACCATAATCTGTATCTTCAGCTGGCCACTGCTGCGTGGGCCAAAAATATGGTGTCTGCAAAAGAAAATAGAAAAACAATGCTCACCCACCGGGCTGGGACCTTCTAAACAAACCACTTATCCACTAGTCCTAAGTTGGAAGAGATAAAAACAAAAACAAAAAAAAACACTTTAGCTCACTCCCCCATTTTTTCTGGTCAGTTTTAGGACTTGAGCACATGGCCTGAGCACTGTCGCTGAGCACTTCTGCTTAAGGATAGTGCTCTACTACTTTGAGCGATAGTACCACTTTTGGTTTTCTGGTGAATAAATGGAGATATAAGCCATGGATTTTCAGCCTCCTGAGTAGCTAGGATTATAGGCAGAAGCCATCAGCCCCTATTTTTAAATTCTTAAGGATATGGTATCAAATAAAATCAATGCTACATGAACACCCAAAGTCAAGGCCCAAACTCACCTGAAATCGATAGAGGCTGTTGTCAGGCTTGAGAATGAGATTCTTGGGATCTTGCAGAGGGTAGATGTACCCATATTTGACAATAAAATTGCCCAAATTCTGGGCCTCTGGGGAGAAGTAGTTCAGACATGAACATTAAGAGCAAGGGCTAACGGTAGAAGTGCATTGTCCAGCCCCCACACAGCATCCCAAACTCCAGGAGAGTGTCTCATCATACCAGGACAGTACCTGAGGGATGCCCAGCTTCTTGAAACTTACTATGGCAAGCATGGGCAGGGGAGGAGGCCAAAAGGTCCTGTCCTCGGGACTGACAACTCAATAAGCCAGTGAACCTGGAAATTAATGGGTACCACAGGTGGCCGGCTACAGGTAACTTGTGGCTGAGGGTTGAGAAAGCCCTAGAGAAGCATCTTTGGGTCTTGAAAAGGTCACAAAGTAATAAGAAAATATCTCTGCTTGATCATCAGACATGTCTTCACTCAGAGAGAAAAGGGGAAGGAGATTGAATTGATTGCCAACTATTCATATGCAATGTTGCCACACTAATTTCTACACCCATCTTTGTGTTCAACTAGATTCCTCTGTCTGGATTTGTCTCAGTTAAAAGAAAACTTTCTTGCTCAGAAATAGCAATGGAAGCAGGTAACTTTTTTCCATCCTTCACTGGGAAATCCATCCCCACTCCCATCTCCATCCTTCAAAACCAGAACCTGCTCAGGACTCCAGTCTAAATCTCATCCATTACCCAAGGCCTGGGAAGCCTTCCTCTCCCCACTGCCCCTCCCCATTTCACAGGCCAGACCCTGAGATGGCATGCCTAACTGAACCCAGTCTTTTTTTTCCACTAGGAAATCTGCTCCCCAGATTCTCTCACTCTGATCGCTCCTACAAATTGCTGCCAAATATCTTAGCTTAAATAGTTATCTGATACTTGCCAGGCTCCAAAGCTGCACATGGCTTCCTCATATCCATCTCTAAATAACACTTGAGTCTGAAAAACAGGTCAGGTGTACTCTCCAATACCACCCCCATCAAGTAGTGGACATCACCACTCTCAATTTTCCTTTGTCATCCTTCTATTCTATTTGTCCCATTTCTATAGCATTGCTCTGGCCAGTCTCCCCTACCTGGAAGACCCTCCTAGCTTTTCTTCATCAATCTTTCTATGTCAGTTTTACGGGGGCTTGAACTCTGGGCCTGGGCGCTGTACTGAGCTCTTCAGCTCAAGGCTAGCACTCAGAGCTTGAGCCACAGAACCACTTCGAGTTTTCTGGTGATTAATTGGATATAAGAGTCTCACAGGCTTCTGTGTCCAGGCTGGCTATGAACTATGATCCTCAGATCTCAGCCTCCTAAGTAGCTAGGATTACAGGTGCGAGCCACTGGCACGCAGCTTTCAGCACCTCTTTGGAGAAGCCTTTTGGGACTGCGTTGTCTCCATCTTCCTCCGTAGCCTATCTGCTCTCACTATTCTACATGAAATAACAACTTCATCTCCGAAGCATCATGTTGTAGTCAGCAATAACTGAGTGCAGGACAAATCCTCACCCAGATTGGAGATCCAAAGACGCTGGACAATCCATTGTAGAACATCACCTCCTGCAAAATGGACATGAATTTGGTCACCATCACAGCCTCCTAACTCACTCCTAGATCCCCTCCCACATGTGGCTGCCTGCCATGTCTCCTTTCTGCTTGTCCGTGATCTTATCCCATGGCTCAAAACTCTCAGAGGCCCCTGGATTCCACTTACATCCACTTATAAACAGTTCAGTCTTTGTAGCCTGCAAGTCAGCGCTGTCCACGATCTGACTACACACACACACACACACACACACACACACACACACACTTCAACTCTTGTCACACTTAACTTTGACCAGTAGAACATTTCCTATACCATGCACTAAACACTAAAAGCAAGACCAGCTGCTTAAGGGACAGGAAAGTGGCTCACAAAGCTTACAATAAAGAGAGGTCAGGACATGAGGCACTACTGCATGTGTCCTTGGGGATGGAATATTGTAAATGTCACTTCACTCTTGAGAGGTGGGGAAGGGACATTTCTTCTGGTAGCTCTTAGGGAGCAGCCACACTCCCCTGGCTTAATTATGTTCCTACAGCTATGGCCAACCTTCATCTCTTCCCCTGTGACCTCACCAAGGACCCGGACGCTCTGCTACCATTTCTATTGGAACCCACATGCCATCTTGTGTTCTTGTTTGCAATGGATTTCCTTTCCTTTGATTCATCCTTGTCTGACAAAAATCTGCATCTCTCATCCTACTTTCAAAATCCCAGGCTGTCCTATGGAAGATAGAGCTAAAATAAGTGGATATGATAGACAGGACTCCAGGCAGTCACACACAAACAAACTAAAGGAAGATGTCCTCGGGGGGAGGAACCTAAAGGCATAACTCCTCCAAACAATTACAATGCTATTTATCAAAGCAAACTCCAGGAAATGGAGACATGGCCTTTAGTTGTTGTTGGTGGTGGTGGTGGTGTTTTTGCTTTTGGTTTAGGGTTTTTGGGGGTATAGAAAGAGATTTGAGAAGAGTGAACAAATACAGTCATGGAATTCAGTATATCCTACATAGAAAACCAATTATGCGACTTGTGGGCATGGATGGGAGGAAGAAACTGGGGAAAAATAAAGGGACAAGGACATTGTCCAAAACAGAAACATACTCATCACCTGACTTATGAAATGATAACCCCTCTGTACAACACCTTCATAATAACAATAAACATGTGCTTTAAAAAAAAAAATCCTAGGCCAGGGCATATTGACATTTCAGTCTCTCTTTTAAGAAATTTCACTTTAAAAACTACACAGTAGGCCAGGAGTTTGGCCTAGTGGTAGAGTGCTTGCCTAGCAAGCACAAAGACCCGGGTTCAATTCCTCAATATGACATACATGGGGGGGGGGGGGGGAAGCCAGAAGTGGTGCTGAGGCTCAAGTGATAGAGCTCTAGCCTTGAGAAAGTCCAAGGACAGTGCTCAGGCCCTGAGCTCAAGCCCAGGACTGGAAAAAAAAAAAAAACTACACAATAGCATTCAGCCCGAGAATGGGCAAAAGGGAAAGAAACTGATGAGCACTCTGTACCCAGAGGGAGCCAAGGCCCTTCTCATCTGCTTGATTGCTTCCTGAAATAGACAGAGAGATCTGAATGCCTCTGGCACTGGAACCTCGAAGTCTGTGCTGACAGCATGGCACAGCAGGGTTCCTTCTTTAGCCATCTTTTTTCTAGAAACCCTGGGTCCTCTGCCACCCAAGAGGTTGGATGACCATTTACAGGAACTGGCACTGCTGATGCAAGTCCAGGGTGCTTTGCCATTAGGCCTGTTTCTATAGGTGATGGAAGACCCTTCAAGCAACAAAAATAATAAGAAATGTACAAGATAGATGCCACCCAGATCCAGAAAACCAAGTGTATAACTACACACTAACAAACAGTAGCTGAGATGTACTCTAGATTTAAAGAGCTGGGCTCGAACCCTAGCTTACTTACCTAGAAACATGGGGACAAGTCTCTGAACTCCTTTGTGTCTCTATTTACAAAAAAGAAGAGGGCCGGGATTTTAGCCTAGTGATAGAGTGCTTGCCTAGCATGTACGAAGACCCAGGTTCGATTCCTCAGTACCACATACATAGCAAAAATGATGCTGTGGCTCAAGTGATAGAGCTCTAGCCTTGAGAAAGCCCAAGGATAGTGCCCAGGCCCTGAGTTCAAGGCTCAGAACTGGCAAAAAAAAAAGAGAGAGGATCTTCTATGACTTTTCTGTGAATGTAGTATGGAAGCCTGCTGGCTACAGCCACTCATCAAACCCCTGAAACTCACACAGTGCCCCACCAGGATTGTTTCATGCAATCAGTAGACTTCTCTTGGCCATCCCATGTGTTAATGCCTCTTCCAGGCAAAATGGTTATCCAGATGACCAACACCAGATCTGCAGTGACTCTGCAGTGCAGAATTAGGGAAATCAAGCCATCATCAATTATTCGTGTTTACCAGAAGCAAGGAGGGGCTAGGTCCGGGATGATTTCAGCACTGACACCTCTTCTCTTAAACGACAGTGGAGGGCGGAGTAGAGGCTCCCCACAGAGCCTTCCCATGGTTCCCTGCTCTTTGGGGACCCAAATCTATTCTGATCCCTATGTTCCCACATATTTTCTTTTCTTCCCTGCGCTACCCTGTAACTTTCCAGTCAATCCCCTTTCCCTCCAACAGAGTTGGAGTCCTGCCGCTTCTGTTAGGGAGCACTGAGGGATGCACTGCTAGTGGGGATCACACCCCCTCCTTTCCCCTTCCCTCCCCTCCCCTCCCTGCCTCATCTTCCAAGGCTGAGGGAGTGTACCTCTGCATGACTAGGGCACCTTGGGTGAAAAACACAGAGTCAGGTCATGGGAGGAGGTGGGGGTGAGGACTCACAAGGTCGAAGCCCTTTAGTCTATGGCTGAGAAAAGCAAACCTTCTGTATGTGGCATACACCTACTCTCTGCTGCAACATCAAGATCTTAAAGAATGGATAACAGGGGAACCAAATGCCTTTTCCTGCTGGCACCAGCCCCTTCCTTCAGCCAATGTCTCACAATGATGCCATGCAGGCCCTTTAACCCCCCCAGACAAACAAAGCACAGGGGCTCCAACCCTATAGGATGTTCAAAAGTTCAGACTATAATCTAGAAGCTAGGAAAGAGTAGAGTAGAGCAAATGTGCATTTCTTTCCTAATAAATATGTGTTTATTTCCCATTGCCTGATTTCATGAAAATAAAACAAAAAGAGAACCTAGTTTTCTAACAATGAGTTCCTGGGAACAATGGTTTAAGGAACTATTTCTTAGAAGAAAACCAAAGCCCAGGGCCGGGAGTTTGGCCTCATGGTAGAGTGCTTGCCTAGTATGCACAAAGACTGGGGTTCAATTCCTTGGTACCACATACATAAAAAAAAAGCCAGAAATGGTTCTGTGGCTCAAGTGGTAGAGTGCTGTCCGTGAGAAAGCCCAAGGACAGTGCTCAAGCCCTGAGTTCAAGGCCCAGGACTGGCAAAAAAAAAAAAAAAAAAAAAAAAAAAAAAAAAAAAAAAAAAAAAAAAAAAACCAGAAATCGCCAAACTTATTCTGTAAAAGGACTGGATAATAGCTATTCCAGCATTGTGGGCACTGATTCTGCTCTGTATTGTAACCCTGTACTTGGTGTGTAAAAACAAGAATGGATAGACATAAATGTGTTCCAAAAAAACTTTATTCATAAACAAAGGCCAGGCCAAGAACTGGTCCGTGTACTTGAACTTGCCAATTCCTTTGTCACAACGACCTCACCTGTCATGGCATGAGGGACACTGGTGACGAGGACTCTCTGGTTCTGCATTCTGACCCCTGTGTCTGGATTCTGCATATCTTTCACCAACGCTTCAATCTGCAAGACAGATAAGAAAAGTAAAAGTCAGCCTACTGGAACTATTGCAGAGGGGGATCCAAAGACACAAAGAGACCTTGGACCTCCAACCTTCCCAGAGCCAGATGGGCACTGGATGGCTCTCTTGTGATCAGAGACCCACGTGCTTCATTGACCAGATGCCTCCTGGGCTGCCAGAGCTCCAGGAGGAGCCTCCAGACCCCGAGAATCTAGATAGCATTCAAGAGCAAATGGGCTTTACTAAAAAAGAGTTTGCTGATAGAAAGTGATAAAATAACACCTGTCCAGTGAAGAAGAAGGACAGCGGAGCCAGCATGGAGGGAGGAAGCCAGCTCCCAGCAGGCTCTGCATGCCATACCCAAAGTGTGGGTTTTGTTCCAGTGGCTGTAGCTAAGAGCATGTTGGAAATGTAACCTGAGACAGAGAGAAGAGGTTTGCTGCAGTAGGGGAAAGTGGGTTCACCTGATCCATTCAAAGTCACAGCAACAGTGCAGCCCACCAGACAAGCTTTCCAGTTCCTTCACGATAATTCCTGGACCTCATCTGTCTGGCCCTTGCACTGCCTAAGATATTATACTTTGAGTGAAGGCCAAAGGCAAGCCAGGAGCCTCCATGGTGGGAGCTTCTTTTCTTTATGACTCTTCTGTTCCTCCTCACTGGGACTCTCCCGTCCAGTCATACTGGCCCCCTTTCTATCCCTGACCATGTCAAACACACCCTCTGCTGGCTACAGGGCCTTTGCTCTGGCTATTCCATTTGCCTGTTCCTAAAAGGTCTGCTTGACTCACCCCATACCTTCTCCCTCTTCTGATATTCCCAGGATGTCTACCTGACCATTTCACTCAACATCGCAACCGCAGCCCCACCCTGCATTTCCCATTGCATTCAGCATCTAACATACTAAGTCAGGAAATGAAAAAAGGTGGGAAGAAGGATGTAGTTTAGTGGTCAAGCACTTGACCAACATGCTCAAAGTCCTAGGTTCCATCCTTGGTACAGCAATACAAAAAAAGAAAGGCCAGGGAGATGGGCAGAGGAAAAGGAGGGGGGAAGGAAAAAGCAGGGATGGAAGGGGAGAAGGAAGGGAGAAGAGGGGAAGGGAGAGGAGAGGAAAAGAAGGGGGAAAGGAGGAAAAGAGGGGTAAGGAAAGAAGGGAAGAGGATAGAGAAGGGAAGGGGAGAAGAAAAGGGAAAGGGAAGGGAGAGCAAAAGGAAGTAAAGGGGGAGGATGGGGAAGGAGAAGAGGAAGATGGGAAGCAAGGAGGAAAGGAAACCTTCAGCATCACATACCTCTGCTTTGGCTTGTTAGCTACCAAGGATGCTGAGAGACTCACACTAGCAAGTGTTTGGAAATGGACTCCCCAACTTTGGAAGAGTGAGGATCAGAGCGCTAAATTAGAGAGTCATGAATATTCAAGGAATGTTGGGAGCCAGGGAAAAATCAATATCCTGTCAAGGAAGATTAAACCACAAGAAGACAGCACCAACAGCCCCACTCATCTTTAGATGGATAGGATGGTGGATGCCTGTAACCCCCAGCCCTTGGGAGATAAAAGCAGGAGAGTCTCATGCTCAAGGCCAATTTGGTCTATTTAAGGAGACCCTGTCTCATTAATCAAACAAGCAAAAAAAATGTTCCCCCACCTGAAAAGCAAGTTAAATGGGAATAAAATCAACTGCAAAATATTTTTTACACTATTTGAAAGTGATGGCCTGGCATTTCCTGACATCCGGTGTTTGTGACTGAAATTAATCATGCCTCATTCACAGAGGCTCCAAACCTCACATTCTGCAGGGAATGGGGATCTGAGATGTCCCCCAGAGGCTTCCATGTTGGGGGCTTAGTCATGCAGCAGCATTCTGAAGCAGGACCTTGGCAAATGATTGAATAGGGCAGGGCTCTGACATCATCCATGGATTAGTCTCATAATCTAATAGGCTATATAGAGGTGATGGAAACTTAGGGGGTGAGACCTTGTTGAAGGAAATTTTTTTTCGCCAGTCCTGGGCTTGGGCTCAGGGCCTGAGCACTGTCCTTGGGTTTTCTCCAGACTAGCACTCTACCACTTGAGCCATAGCACCACTTCTGGCTTTTTTCTATGTATGTGGTACCGAAGAATCGAACCCGGGTCTTTGTGCATGCTAGGCAAGCACTCTACCACTAGGCCAAACCCCCGGCCCTAAGGAAATAGTTTTTGAAAACTATATCTTCTCCTGGCTGGCTCTTCTATCCTCTTTTCCTTCCTCCATCCTTCCCTCCTTCCCTCCCTCCTTCCTTTCCTCTCTCCCCCTCTGTGTCTCTGCCTCATTTTCCATTTAGTACATTTGGACCAAGGTTGGTCATAAGTAAAATGTAGACTTAAGAAGGAACCAGAAAACAAGAGACAACAAGGGCAGCCAAGGGACTCCATGAGATCCCCGTGTTTCCTGTGCTGAGTGAGGAGGGCAGCATTCCTGAAATGAATCTTCCAGAGCAGGCAGAACAGGGCAGCAGGAACCAGAGGGTCCAAAAGGAGGGCCAGTGTGGTCTCCCAGATGTTAAGGGCAACGGGAACCAGAGGCTCAGGACAGGAAGCAGCAGGTGGAAAGGAAGAGCTCCTCCCTTGCCATCTCTGCCCTCAAGCTCTCTGGTGGCCCAGGACTTGCAACATCTGGAGAGAGACCTGTGGGGCACATGCTGACCATTGTCCAAAGGACAGTAGCTCCCCACTTTCCACTTCTCAGCATCTCAACTAACTTGGCTGTACCATCATTACCCTCCCCCATCATTTAATAAAGCAACACTCAACACTGTAGGCTCACTACAATGAACACAGCCCTTTTAGAGATTGAAGGTGCTTGTAATCAGAAGAAAAAGAATCGCAGGTTCTCAGCATCTCTAAAAGATGTTCTTTCTCATCCAGTAGAAGAATCTCAGACAATTCACTTAACCTCTTTGCATCTCTTTCTTCTTCTATAAAGTGCGGACTACAATAATATGTGCCCCATTAATTGATGTGGTTTTGTAAAGGTTTAGAGTCTAATGAAATAACAGTGTTAGCTGGGGTGCTGGTGGCTCAGGCTTGTAATCCTAGCTAGTCAGGAGGCTGAGATCTGAGGACCATAGTTCAAAGCCAGCAGAAAAGTCTATGAGACTCTTAGCCACAATAAAAAGCTGCAAATAAGATGGGGAGTTTGGCCTAGTGGAAGTGTACTTGCCTAGCATGCACGAAGCACTGGGTTCAATTCTTTGGTATCACATACATGGAAAAAGCTGGAAGTGGTGCTACAGCTCAAGTGGTAGGGCACTAGCCTTGAGCTGAAGAGCTCAAGAACAGCATCCAGGCCCAGACTTCAAGCCCCACTATTGACCAAAAAAAAAAAAAAAATGCTGCAAGTAGAGATGCAGCTCAAGTGTAGAATACCAGTCTTGAGTGAGAAAGCTAAGTGGGAAGGAGGAGAGGAATTCAAGCCCCAGTACTGGCACCAAAAAAGAAAAAAAGTGGAAAATAACTGAAATGATTTCCCAAAATGTACATACAGGATTAGCAGACTTCCCCTGTGTAGTGAGAACAGACTGGCCTGCATGCCAAGGAATGGGGTCCATGGCTCTGAGCCTGTCCACACAGGAAAAGGAAGAGATGGACTCTAGAATTCTTGTTTGTTAGTGGTGGGAATGCAAAATGGTTTCCATGCTGTAAAAACAAATAATGGGCCAGGCGGTGGCTCCATGCCTGTAACCCTAGCTACTCAGGAGGCTGAGATCTGAGGATCTAGGTTCAAAGCCAGTCCTAGCACAAAAAAACTTAAGACTCTTATCTCCAATTAACCTCTAGAAAATGGAAAGTTGGACTTCCCAAGAGCTCAGGGACAGCGCTCAGGCCAAGTTCAAGCCCCATGACCCACGAAGAAAGAAAGAAAGAAAGAAAGAAAGAAAGAAAGAAAGAAAGAAAGAAAGAAAGAAAGAAAGAAAGAAAGAGAAAAGAAAAGAAGGACCAGACATGGTGGCTCACTTCTGTAATCCTAGCTACTCAAGAGGCTGAGACCTGAGGATTGTAGTTCAAAGCCAACTGCAGGCAGAAAGTCCCTGTGAGACTACTATCTTCAATCAGCAACTCAAAAACTAGAAGTAGTGATGTGGCTCATGTGGTAGGACGAAAGCCTTGAGCACAGACAGGCTCAGGGACAGAGCCCAGGTCCTGAGTTCAAGCTCTACACCTACAAGAAGAAGAAGAAAAAAGAAGAGGAGGAAGAGTAGGAGGAGCAGGAGGAGGAGGAGGAAGAGGAGGAGGAGGAGGAGGAGGAGAAGGAGGAAGAGGAGGAGGAGGAGGAGATGTGACCTAGCATGTGACCCAGAAATCCCTTCTCTGGATCTGCAGGCAAAGAAACTGACATCAGGTGACTGAAGCAGTATTCATGCTCTGTTCATTGCCTCACAGTGACTATAGCCAAGATGTGCAAACAGTCTGCCTGTCATCCAATGAGCAGATAAATAACAGGCGGCATGTGTATACATACAAAAGAAAGTCTGTAACATGGAACAATGCAGAGGGGAGACACAAGGACATTTTAGTAAATAAACTAAGCCAGATATGGAGGCAGACAAATCACTCATGTGAGCTACCTCATACAGGCAAATTTATGGGGTTGGTAAGTAAAAGCTAGGGGCTTTGGGGATTGGAAATAAAGAGCTGCTAATCAATGGATATAAATTCAGTTAAAATGAATCTACTGAAAAGATTTGCTATATTTGCACTTCAGTTTTAAGATCTCATGTTAAGTAGTCTTTCCACAATAAAATAAAATAAAAATTAGCCAGGCACCGTACCTCAAGCCTGAAATTCTAACTACTCAGGAGACTGAAATATGATCATGGCAGCTCAAGCAGGAATAGTCTGTGAGACTCTTATCTCCAATTAACTGCAAAAAAAAAAGGGAAAGGAAAGTAGAGATGTAGCTAAAGTGGTAGAGCACTAGCTTGAGCAAGAAAGCTCAGGGATAGAACCCAGGCCCTGAGTTTAAGCTATTTATTTAAAAAAATAAAATAAGAGATTGAGCCATCCATGCTGGAGATAAAAGGTCATTCAAGAAAGCCCTGAATAGGAAAATCTGACTTCACCTCCCACTCCTCCAGCCTGTTTCTGAAGTTGAAAGGCTCCCATCTTCTCCAGGGGTATTGAAAAATGTCTTAATTGAGCCTCCAGGGTGGGGCCTCTTGTGTCAATCTTGGTTGTAAAATCAGCAGCTAAACTACCATCTTAAGAAACATACTGTTATATAAGTACCACAAAGAAACATACTATAAGTACCGCGTGCTAACCGATAACACCACTGGAACGCTCTAATGTACTATGTTATTTCTCATCTTTTTGTTGTGCCTTAGTTATCTTACCTTGTTACAATATCTTACCTTGTATATTGTATATGTGTTTATTTGTTTGTTTCAAAGAGGAAATGGAAGGGGGGAAAACAAGAGGAGGGAAGGAAGTGAAGGAAGGGAAATAGGGATAAAAACATGAGAAGGGGTATAAATGTTTGTGAAGTAATGCACCTTCGATCTGGCAAATATAACTGTAACCCTTCTATTAATTACAATAAAAATTTTAAAAGAAAAGAAAAAGAAAGAAACAAGCTGGAATCAGATGCACAGACCTGAGGCTCAGCCAGCCAATGAGCTACAGGCAGCACCAGGGATTCCCTGTGTGGTCTTCATGAACCACTTCTGAGCTCATGGGATCGCTGCACTTCAGCTTGACTCAAGGTGGTAGTCATTCGCTGCTGCAAGGCCAGAGCGTGACAATGTCTCAGACCATGGGTCAGTGGCAGAGAGAGAAGCAAAGATCATCCCAGGAGGGTGCTGGAAAGTACCCACTGACTGGGTCAGTCAAGAGATCAAGAAGCCATGTCTTCCTGAGAGCTGCAAAGGACCTCCTTCCTGTCTCAATTATGTGTCTTGGAATGTATGACACATCTGGTTGCCAGGCACGGTGGCTCACACCTGTAATCCTAGCTCCTCAGGAGGCTGAGATCTGAAGATTATGGTTCAAAGCCAACCTGGGCACAAAAATCCATGAGACTCTTATCTCCACCTGAAAACTGGAAGTCATGCTGTGGCTCAAAGTGGTAAAGCACTAGCCTTGAGCTGAAGAGCTCAGGAACAGTGCGCAGGCCCAGAGTTCAAGCTCCACAACCAACCAAACATTTAAAAACCACCTGGTTGGGGCTGGGAGTTTGGCCTAGTGGTAGAGTGCTTGCCTAGCATGCATGAAGACCTGGGTTCGATTCCTCGGTACCACATACATAGAAAAAAGCCAGAAATGGTGCTGAGGCTCAAGTGGTAGAGCTCTAGCCTTGAGAAAGTCAAAGGACAGTGCTCAGGCCCTGAGCTCAAGCTCGTGACTGGCAAAAAAAAAAAAAAAAAAAAAAAAAAAAACACCTGGTTTTGCAATGGCAAAGCCCAAAACTTCCTCTCCCATGTCAGCTACAAAGGGAAAATTCTTTATTCATGGGGATTTTTTTTTAATTAGAAGAAACAACAACGTTGCCCGGAAACAAAATACCCATTTATTGGAAGAGAAATAAAAATCTCACCTTCAAAGTTTAACCTGAGTTCCCCTGACAAAGTCAGAGGGTTTGATTCCCTGTCTTTACATCAAAAAGAAAAAAAAACCAATTATTATGAGTTTGAAAATAACCTTCAGAGGAGGAATAATGAGAGTTATTTTAAAATCACAATGAGGGGAGTCAGATTTCTTTCTAGCAGGTGTGCCACCCTTTTGCAGAAAGGAGTAGCTAGCTGGTGGGAAGGGAGCCTGTAACTGGGGCCTGGGGAACCTTTGAAGGGGTTCAGCCCATTGGGATTCTGATCAATCTTCCTCAGACGTTTCTCCAAACCCCTCTGAGGGTCTCCCCAGTCATCTCATGCAGAAATAACAGGATTCTAAAACATCCTGCTGCATCTCAGAGATTCTATTCTCCAAATTCATATGTTAAAGCCATACCTATCCCCCAATACCTCAGAACCTGACTGACTTTGGACAAAGAGTCTTTAAAGAGGTAAGTAAGAGCTATGTAAGATGACACACACCTGTAATTCCCAGCCCTTAGGAGGTGAAGGCAAGGAGGATTACAAGTTTGAGGCAAGCTTGAAATACAGGGAGGGAGGGAGGGAGGGAGGGAGGGAGGGGGAGAGAGAGAGAGAGAGAGAGAGAGAGAGAGAGAGAGAGAGAGAGAGAGAGAGAGAGAGAGAGAGATCCTGTCTCAAAGGGGAAAAAAAAAGTCTGAGAGCCATATGCCAGTAGCTTACATTTCTAATCCTAGCTACTAAAGAGGCTGAGATCTGGGAACCTAGGTTCAAAGCCAGCCCAGACAGAAAAGTCTATGAGACATTTGTCTCTAATTAATCACCAAAAAAAAATTGGAAATGGAGGTGTGATTCAAGTAGTAGAGTACTAGCTTTGAGAGAGAAAAAAAAAAAAAAAAGCTTTATAAAGGATAGCACCCAGGCCTTGAGTTCAAGCTCCAGGCACAGAAAACAAAAGAAATCAAAACAAGATCTGGGGATGTGGCTCAGTGATAAAGTGCTTGCCTAGTGTGTGAAATGATCTGAGCTCTGTTTTCAGAACCAGAAAACAAGGGCTCTAAGCTCCAATAGGACTAGCATCCTCAAGAGAAGAGATCAGAACATCAGCTGAGAAGATAATGTGGAGACACAAATAGAAGACAGCCATCCATAAACCAAGACCACAGTTCCCAGAAGAAATGTGCCCTCTATACACTTTGCAGAATTCCAGCTTCCAGAACTGTAAGAAAATATATTTCTGCTATTTAAATCACCAAGCCTGTGGTGTTTTGTTATGGCAACCTGTGCCGATGAATACAGGCTTTTCTGTCCCATCCTTAATCCGAAAAATCCTTTCCCACTCTCAGAGAGGTGACTGCATTATTTCCCACATTCTCCTTGCCTTTCTGCTCTAAACTGCTGCAAAATGTCACCCCCCAGCTCCTTGGGTCCTCCTGTCCCTCAGGAGATGAGGGAAAAACAGGCAGTGTCTCTGTCCCCAGCGAGATCAGCTTCCTATCCTCTCCCACAAACATGCCACAAAATCAGGCCAGTACTGGACCCCCATAAATTCTGCATTGGGGGTAGGGGGAAGAGGAGTTGACACAGTGTTGGGAAAAGCTGGAAGGGGAGCAGGCTGTCAGCCCCACATTTCCCCTCTCAGACGCCCATGTGCTCAGATGTGACTGCAAGCATCCCATCCCGGGGACCCCCACACTGAGGGATCAGAAACCACAGATTTGATGGCTTTGGAGGCTCTGACATCCCACCCACTGCGCCCACGTTGCTCTTCAAATTATGGAGTTGTCACTCACAGTGGAAGATCTTGGGGGCTGGAATCTTCCTTTAAGCTGGAAGAGGTTCCCAAGGGGACAAGCATAATTAGGATATTTCTGTTTGGAGATGGGGTGAGTGGCTGAGAGAACAAAGTAGGACCTTGGCCAGGCAGAGTCCAACCTACCCCAGCATCTGAAAGACACTCACCAGCACTAGGCCTGGGTCTGTGGTACTCTTTCTCCTGAATCTTCTCCTCCCACCCAGGCCACAACCCAGCAAGAATTCCAAATGTCCCCAGACAAGAACTGCAGTAGCCAACTTCTATTGATTCTAGTGCTTGGTTTTGCCAGTCCTAGGGCTTACACTCAGGGCATGGACATTGTCCCTGAACTTCTTTTACTCAAGGTTTGCACTTGACTACTAGAGCCACAGTGTCACTTCCAGCCTTTTCTGTCTATGTGATACTAAAGAATTGAACCCAGGGCTTCATGCATGCTAGGCAAACATTCTACCACTAAGTCACATTCCCAGCCCCTTGATTCTGGTTTTGTCTGTATCTCTAATCTACCCCCTGACTCAATCTCATCTGCTCACAGTGAGCTAACTACCAATGAGCTGAGGACAGGCTTGGCCTTTACATGGGCATTGGTTGTAGCCTTTAATATGATCTCTAGCCCAGGGGACCATCCTGTACACTATAAAATATTACCATCTGTTTCAGCCCACTCAGTGCCAGTAGAATTCCCAGTGGCAGTAGCCCAAAATATACCCAGATGTTGCCAAATGGCCCAATAGCTGCCATCTCATCAGCATATTCAAACCACATAGGAAAATCTTTTTTAAAAGACAGGGACCAGGAGTTTGGACTACCGGTAGAGTACTTGCCTAGCATGCACAAAGACCTGGGTTCAATTCTTTGGTACCACATACATAGAAAAGGCCAGAAGTAGTAGGGCTCAAGTGATAGAGCCCTAGCATTGAGAAAGCCCAATGACAGTGCTCAAGCCCTGAGTTTAAGCCTCAAAACTGGCAAAAAAAAAAAAGACAAATGTCTAGTCCTCACCCAAACCAAATAAATCAGAAATTCTAAGGATAGTGACTTAACGTTAATCCTTCTGAAGGGCAGCTAGGGTTGAAAAGCAGTCACACCCTCTCATCAGAATCCCACTTGGTGTAAACCAACTCATCTTACTCATCCCTGGTTTTAGAGCATCAAGCCACATCTCATTAAGCACAAAAAGCATCAAAGCCCTCAGCATATTATAAGCCCTCCAGCTCTGAGCCCTGCTCAACCACCCAGCCTTCTTGTTCATCTACTCCAAACCCAGCCCACACCCTTTCTGGGCCAGCTGTCCTGACCCCAGAGTCTCTGCATGTCACCACTCTCTCTCTTACACATCTGTTTTAAACATCTACCTACAATGCCACTCATCTTCCCAACCTCCTTTAAACAAAAATTGTTAACTTGACTTATTTGCAAGAGCCTCCTGAAGTCTAACCCCCCCCACAAACACACCTTAGACAGAGCTCCCCCATCCACCCCTGCTGGGTGTATCAACAACAAAGTCTGTGTTTATATAGCTGTCATTCTCCAGGTGCTCTGAGCAACCTGGTGTCCCCTACACCTGGCATAAAGGTGTTCCATTAACTGTACTGGATTTTTTTAAATGATACAGTCCTCTGCCCAGGTGTCTGAAGTCCTCTTTCCAAAGTAGAGAGACAGGGAGGGAGGGAGGGAGGGAGGGAGGGAGGGAGGGAGGGAGGGAGGGAGGGGAGGGAGGGATGGAGAATGGGGGAGGGAGGGAAGGAGGAGAAGAGGGGGGAGAAGGGGGGAGGAAGGAGAAGAGGGGGGAGAAGGGAGGGAGGGAAGGAGAGAGACGGAAAGAGAGAAAGGAGGCGGATTTCAAGAGCCCATAGGAAAGGTAAGTCATGAAACAGAAGACCCTCCTAATATTACTAAGAAAGCCAATCCCATGGGAAATCTCAAGGGCCGAGGGAGGTGGTATTGGCTGGGATGGTAAACTAGAAATCACAAAAGTGTGAGGGCTGCACCAGAACAAATGCTTGTGGGTGTGAGAGGTGCTGGAAACCACTTACCTGTGGCTCTTTAGTCTGTGTATCCTCGGCTAAACCCACCCTCAGCAAAACTACCTCTTCCCATTACATCCCCACCAAGCTCAGGCCTCCAGGTGGGCAGCAGCCTGGCTGAGGGGCAGGTATCTTGAGCAGCCGCTGGGTGGGGCTGGAGGTGAAGGCACAGGAGATACTTCTGACCTGCACCATCCTCCTCCATGAAAAGACTCCATTCCCTGAGTGTCACAGTCATGGGGGACACACCAAGACCTTCAGTAAACAATCTTTGCTCAGACAAAAAGAAGCCATCCTCCCCCTCCTCTCCCCCATCAGCAAGTCAGCTTCATTCCTTGCCTACTCCAAATTCTGCAATGCTTCCTTAAGGAATAAAATCGAATCATCCTCAAAGAGCTCCGAGAGCTCATTACCATTCCTCCATCTCAATCCATCTTTCTTCCAATTCCATCTATTATAGGATCACGTGCAGAGTCTCCTGCCCCCAGCCATGGTATGTGCCCTTCTCTCTGTTTGAAGCATCCTCCCTGCTCTCTTTCCCTAAACCTCCTATTTATCCTCAGTGCTCAGCTCTATCCCCCAGGCACAGTGAAGGTTTGTTCCACAGCCTCCATACTCTATCTACATCACAGAGATGGGTAGCACTGTTTAGCATTTAGAAATAGACAATGGCCATTTCTGTAATCCTTTTATATCTTTTTTTTAAATTTAATTAATTTTTCTTTGGCCAGTCCTGGGGTTTGAACTCGGGGCCTGGGTGCTGTTCCTGAGCTTCTTTTGCTCATGGCTAGTGCTCTACCACTTGAACCACAGTGCCACTTTCAGCTTTTTCTGAGTGGTTTATTGGAGACAAGAATCTCACAGGCTTTTCTGCGCAGGCTGGCTTTTGAATCGTGATCCTCAGATCTCAGTCTATGAGTAGTTAGGATTACAAGCATCAGCTACCAGCACCTGGTTGGTTCTTATCATTGTATGGCACTTTAATGGCTATATGATTGGCAAGTTTCTTACCCTGTCTGGGCCTCAGTTTGCTTCTTTGTAAAACAATAATCATTCATTTCACCAGAACACTGTCCAATGAAACAGATGAGAAAATGCCTATAAGACCCTGTTAGGGACACAGCACACATCCTAACAATGTGTGCTGGAATGAAGAATGGCGCCTGTCACCATACACATGCCTTGGGTCTGTCACATGCACAGACTCTTCTCCACAAGGCTAGATGACTGGTTGGTTTAGGGTCCCTGAACACATGTTCTTAAGATCTGCTGTGCAGAGCCTTTCCTGTTTCCTGCTCTCCACGCAGTTCTGTGACATGACCCAAAGCACTAGAATAGGCAGGCAGGGTCCTAACCAGTGCAAGACAAAGGGTAAGCAATGTTAAAGATGGGGGTGCAATCTGTAGGCACAGGAGCAGGAATCAGTCCACTTAGGGAGTTGACAGAACCCACCTTCACAGCAGAGGGGCCTATGCGTGGGCTGTGGAAAGGGGTAGGGGGAGGGAAAGATGGCAGAGGGGCAAAAGGAGGCTCCCACAGAAGGAGACTGAGCTATGACAAAACATGGGGGCCCTAAAGAGGTGAGGAGGTCAGGGGGCTGAGAGCCCTGTGCACCTGTCACTGCGTTGCTCTGCCTCCTGGAGGGCAGGTAGGGGAAGTGCCAGGGATGATGGGTCATGGAAGAATCTTGAGTTGCCAGGCTGAGAAGGGGAGACTGCATCCTGCAGGCATAAAAAGCCAGTTGGAGGAAGGAGGCTCAAGGGGACGGGGTTCACTTAATTTTGCAAAGAAAACCAGTGTGTGGGAAGGGTGTCTTGGAGGACAGTGAGGAGTGGGGAGTGCAAGAGAGAGACTCTGATGGAGGGAAACTTGGTGGAAAAGGGAGGCTAGGTGAAAGAAGGAAAGTCATGGTGGAATCAGAGGCTGAGGTGGAGGAAGAGAGGCCAAGATGGAGGTGAAGGAGGTGGGAATGAGAGGGAAGGCTGGGGTGGAGTAAAGACTGTATGGAGAACGGGAGGCTAGAGGTGAAGACACTAGTGAGAAGACCAGGGTAAAGAGAAGCCAGCAGCTGTGATGGAAAGTAATGCACAAAATTTAATAAGGAAGTTCAGTATCTCGGGATAATTACTCTCTCCGAAGCCAGAGCAGTCCTGCCTGCAAGATAACCTGGAAGTTACTATTTGCTTTTCCACATCCTACTTGGTCAGCTCCTTCTTCTGCCTTTTGGGAACCCAACCCTGCACTCTCTGGGTTGTTGCTGTTTTGTGGCCATCCTCACAACTGTGGATGGAGACCAAGTATGACAAATGAGTGTGCCTGGGATGGGCCAGGTTTTAAACATGGAGCAAATCCAGACAGTTGATTAGTGACTATAGCAACTTGCTGAGCTCTCAGGCCTCAAGGTCCAGGCCTAGTTTATCACAAAACATTCAGCTAATGCTACTCAATGGGATAAGCTTAAGAAGATGCCAGCTGTCCTGTGAAAAGTGGCTTTGGACAAGAGGAAGGGCACACAAGTGACCTGAGACCTAATCCCTCAGAGATCTCTTTCCACACTCACTGTCTCAACAGCCAGGAACAAAACGAACGCTTTTGTCGCCAGACACCTCACCCCACAAGTGTATTCCACCTTCTCCCGGCTTGGGTGGGGACCCAAGCCGGATCCTGCCAGCATGGGCTCTCTGCAGCTGGATTACCTGCTCGAAGAAAGCATTTTGCAACCGACAAGAAAAAGGTTCTGTACGTGCAGCCAGCACAGCCAGAGAGGGAGACCCAGCCACTGGTCTCAGGGGAAGGCCTGGGGGAAGGCCCTGCATGCTCGCAGATGACACCCGTTTTGCGGTGTAAGCCTACAACACACACACACACACAAACGCCCCCACTTTATCATGCTACCGCGCGGGCCGGAAAATGGCCAAAAGAAATGTGCACTTCACATCTGGCGTCGTATCACAATGCAAGCAGGCCGACTGGGACCCCCCCCACACACACACACCCCACCCCACCCCAGCCTCCCTGAACTCCTCCCGGCTGGACGCCTCTTCCTCTCGGTGTAACAGGTTGCTGGCTGTGGGCCGGCTCCAGCCGCCCAGCATCGCTGGCCTCCCAGACTTCCAGTATGAACAGCTCTCACACAAACCTAATTATCGCAGTCTTCCCAAGGCAACGTCCTAAGTCATGTAAGACGATCAGTCATCACAGACCGACGACCCCGACGCCCGGGCTCGGGTCCCCGCCCTCCCCCGGACTCCCCCCCGCCCAGCGTCCGCCCCCCTGCCCGGGCCGACAGGTGAGGGCACCCCTCGTACCTTCTGCAGAAATGCCATCCTCGGCCTGTACTGCTGGCCTTGGTGTCGGATCGTCATGCTGGACCCCGGGTGATTCACTAACAGAACACGGAGGTGGGAGACAAGGAAAAGCCACCCCCCCCCCCCACACACACACAAGTTGGGAGCCGGCCTTGGCCCGCCTCAGCCTGCGCGTCGGCCCGGAGGCGCTGGGCGGGGAGCGCACTGGGCCGGAGCAGCCGCCCGCCGCTCCTCAGCTCTACTCGCACCCCGCCGACTTGCAAAACAGCTGGAATCCGCGCCAGCCAATCAGGGGGCAGCGGCGCGGGCTCATTAGCATGCGCGGCGCGGGCGCCCGCCTGCCACCAGGGGGCGGTGTGCGGCTCACCTGGATTCGGTGGAGCCCCAGGTGAGACCCAAGGGTCGGGGGTGAGCAAGCCCGTGGCAATGTCCGCTGAGTCTTTTAATCTGTACACCAAGTTATGTACAGAAGTTAGACAAATGGTTCTCATTGGTAAAGCGCGGCGGAAACAGCGTCTTTCCAATGCCACCTTTGCCATTCACGGCTGAGCAACCTTGAGTAAAATTCTTTAAATCTCAAGAATACATTTCAGGGCCGGGAGTTTGGCCTAGTGGTTAAAGTGCTTGCCTAGCATGCACGAAGACCCGGGTTCGATTCCTCGGTACCACATACATAGAAAAAAGCTGGAAGTGGTGCTGAGGCTCAAGTGGTAGAGCTCTAGCCTTGAGAAAGTCCAAGGACAGTGTTCAGGCCCTGAGCTCGAGCCCAGGACTGGAAAAAAAAAAAATACATTTTATAGCGGGGCGCGGTGGCTCACGCCTGTAACCCTAGCTACTCAGGAGGCTGAGATCTGAGGATCAAGGTTCAAAGCCAGCCCGGGCACTAAAGCCCGTGAGACTCTCCAATTAACCAGCAGAAAACCGAAAGTGGTGCTGTAGCTCAAGGGGTAGGGTGGTAGCCTTGAGCTCGGACAATGCCTAAGCCCAGAGTTCAAGTCCCATGACCAACAACAACAACAACAAAAAAAAGAATAAATTTGATTGTCAGAGAAGTTAAAACAAAATTAATGAAATCGCAATACACACTAGACGGTTCCCCCCAAGCATAACACAGTGGTCGTTTCTTAATGTCTTGATAGGCAAAAAGATCAGAGGTGCCAGTTTGGTGAGACAGAGAGGGAAGAGCGGGGAGTATTTGCTTACGAAGGCAGTCAACTGATGGCACTTCAAACTAGAGATCCTTATTCATTTCTCTTTTCCTATATTTACCTGTAATAACCTGATGAAAAGTTGAGTGCTGGTGAGCTTGCACCTGTAATCCTAGCTATTCATGTTCAAAGCCAGGGCAAAAACAAGAATAAAAACCAGAAGTAAAGATGTGGCTCAAGTGGTAGAACACCAGCCTTGAGGGAGAACACACAGGCCCTGAATTCAAGCCCCAGGGTCCCCACAAAATAATAAGAACAACACAAGAAAAGGCAAAGAGGTAAAGGGTAGGCATGATTGGTGGGTGTCAATGAAGAGTTTGTAAAAATACATCAGGTTATCTACATGGTGCAGTTTTAAAGGAATGGAGTGCGGGATGGAATGAGATGGGAAGGAGTCCAAGTCCTTTCTGGGGTCACAGAAACAGTTCATATCTGGATGGGAACTCAAAACTCATTCACCTTACTCTTAAAAATTATAGTACATCATTTTATTTAAAAAAAACTACCTCAACAAAGAAGTTGACCTCTTCAAACAAATATGGCCTTTTATGCAGAAGTTAGATCTAGAACACACTGGGAGATGACAAATTATACAGGATTCTAGCTCCTCACCAAAAGGGTAAGACCAAAAGAGAATAGTCATTAGGAAAGAATCACAAAGGAGCAATGCCTAAGCACCTCTCTATATTTATATAAAATAATATATTTATATAAAATAATATACATACTGAAATGAACTCCATCACATGGAAACAAAATACTTTTTTCTGTTTTAGTTTTCAGTTTTTGCTGATTCTGTCTTCCTTGTCTTATAAACAATGTATTCACGTGTACATCTTTGAGAGGATGGGGCAGATGGCATAGAACTCAAGGAGGGCAATGGGTGAAAAAAAGTGCAGCAGCGAAGTTCACCGGACGTTGATGCAAGTGAACTCTACAACTCAAGGGTGGGGAGAGCGAGGAGGAACTAGGAAAGAGTGAGGAACAGATGACACGGTAAGTATGAAACGGAATGGAATCATTGCCTGACTCATGTAAATGTGACCCCCTCTATATCTCACCTCTATAATAACAACAAACTAAGTTTAAAACTATTGCAATCATAGAATAAGGCGGAAGGGCATGTGTTAACATTCAGCCCTCTGAGCCTCCCTGAGGTAAATGGACATTCTGTCATCACAATGTCCTCCATGTCCCCCTTCTCATCAACAAAAAGAACTTAGGGTACAGGTGCAGGCAGAGTTTTCACAGAGCCTATCCCAAGTGAGAGGAAGTCGAGGAGGGTATGACCCAGAACCTAAACTGAAGTCACACTGCCCTGCATGCTATCCAGTGCAATGCACACAGTCCTGAGTATCAACCTTACTGAAATCCCCCTCTTTGACCAGACACAAGTATTCTGCAAAGCAGGGGTATGCAGGGTACTCACCAGCTAAGGATTCTCTGTGAACCTTGACCTCTCCTCCTCCTGCCAAGACCTTCCTGGGACTTGTAGCTTCCTTCATTTTTTATTGGTTTGCTTAGTTTTATTTGGTCATGAAGCTTGAACTCAGAACCTGAGCACTATCCCTGAGTTCTTTTTTGCTTGAGATTAGCACTCTACCACTTTGAGCCATAGTACTACTTCTGGTTCTCTGGTGGTTAATTGGAGGTAAGAGTCTCAAGGACTTTCCTTCCCGGGCTGGCTTTGAACCACAAGCCTCATATCTCAACCTTTTGCGTAGGTAGGGTTACTGGCATGAGCCACCCAGCCATTCCATTAAAGGGCCAAGCTTTATAGCACATTTTAAAAAGCACAAATCTAGAGAACAAATTCTCCTGAAGCATTGCTACTATTACATTGCTCAAATATCTTCAATATCATCCACTTGTCTCCCTATTTCTTTCATAGCCTGGCCCAGATGGTTTTCCAGCCGTCAATTGCTGCCTCACCACACACAAAAAAAATTCTTCTCTAATGAGGCTAGAAATTTGCTTTTATCCCTAGAAGTCCTTTTCTTTTGCTAGTGTTCTAGTGAAAAGTCCCATCCTCCATATCTTTGACAAACTGAAATCCTCTCTCTGCTGCTCCTACTTCAAAACCTAGATGAAGGGGATGAATGCAATCAAAGTACATTAGATACACGCATGAAAAATGACATAATGAAGCACATTATTTTGTACAATTAATTACATGCTAGAATTGAGATGACAAAATAAGGCTTTGGAAACTTAGAAAATCGAATATAGACAGTTAATTGCCTTATAAGCAGATTAACTTGCATCATCTGAGAAGATGCCTCCCTTCTCACATGTGGCATTTTCTACCCATGACTTTGGGTTGTAGATAATTAATACATTTCTTGCATATTCTCCTAATCAATGAGTTGTACCATGATTAGGAAAGTCAATAGCTTCTCAGTGGTTGTTTTGAGATTTTGTTGTTTTATTTTGTTAGGGGCAAAGAGATCTGGTTCCTTGCATTGCCCAGGACTGTGGTATAAATACTTGTAACAATGAGACATCAGCACCCACAGAGTCACTGGACTGGAGATGGGGGGAAAATACACACAATCAACTCTGGTGAGCAGGTGTAAGCTGGCTATGGTTTATAGGACTTCCTCATAGCCTCACATCTCAAACGTGCTCTACTCGCCTCCCCATCCATCCTCCTTCCTCTGCTGCCAGAATCCTTCTGCTATGTCCCCAAGAGTCTTCTTCAAGAACATAGTCCTCCCATTCCTAATGAAATATTCTACTAGACCTTCTTCAAAGTGCCACTGGGTTTCCTCCTTCCAACACAAGGGAAGTTTCTCTGCTTCCTGCCATCATCTCTGTTTCAGTTCCCTGGGCCTTCCACAGCCACTTCTGTGCTTTCTACTTGCATGCCAAATCCTTCACCTTCAATGCTTTCATGCCCACCTCTTCCTCCCTCGGACCTCATGGTGCTCATATTTGTCTTCCTCCAGCTTTACTTGTGAACTTAGGCAAGGCTCCTACATCATCTTCTTCCCACCCTGGGTGATTCCAGGGTCCCAGCGGATGGCCAGGCTTTGAGTCTCACACTCTCAGCCTCCTCCCTATCGCGTACCTTTGCTTCTTCATCACCTCAACCATGCACCTCCAGAATCACGTCAACCTGATCCTTACTCAATCTTTGAAATTTAGACTCCCATATCTAAGTGTAGGTTTGGCTTGATTTTGTTCTGTTTCTAAGACAGGGCTCCACTATGTAGCCCAGAATACTAACTCCCCATTCTTCCTGCCTCTGCCTCTCAAGTGCTAGGACTACAGGGATGAACCACTGCATGAATCTCTGTGTTTTTATCATCACATGATTACACTTGTATTAACTGGTCTGACCTTTTCAGCTGTACTAGAGAGTATTCATTTTTGTTCAACAAACATTGATTGAGCATCAGTTCTGGAATGGCAACCGTGTTCAGCATCCAAAGCACAGAAAATAAGATAGGATCCTATTCTCATGGTGTTTCCAAATAGGGAAAAAAAAACTCCTCAATTTCTGAGATAATACAGGGCATGGTATTGGAAGTGTGATAGACATAAAGAAAAAAAGGCAGCATGTTAAGAACTTTCTAGACACAGGAATGTTAGACGGATGGAGGTCAGAAATACCAATAGTATATCTGCTTGCCTCATCACTCATCCCTTACCACAACCCTATACAGAATGTATCTCCTATTAATGTGTCCACCAACAAACTACCATCACTCTGAGAGGTTACATTTCAAATTAATATACAGGTAGAGACAAGGTTAGGTCCCTTGTAGCCTGGGTCCTGACTTCATGATTTATCACTTTGCCACACTGGCATGTACCCTTATGAGCATTCCGTCCATAGTAAGATTAGAAGAATCCTAGTGTTGAAATCAGGAAAGGGGACATTAGATGTTGGGCAAGCAGATATGACAAATATCTACTGTACTCATTTCAGAAACACAGCTTTATTTTTCCCACAGGTGAGATCCCAGGGGCCAGAGGAGAATTTTTGGTATATGCCCAACAGTTCTTCAACAAGCTTGAACACGTTTAAATTCCATAGTCCAGGGTGAATAAATTGTTCCCCACTCCCATTTGTGCTGGACACTGTATGTTGTTTACACCTAAAAACGGTTTTCATTTGGCTACATTCTGCACTTGTTTATATTGTTTACATGGGTGTGGCTTTTCCTTTTTAAAGTAGAAAATGCAAATGAAAGAATAAATAAAAGTTGTTTAACCTGCACACTGAACCAATGGAGACCAGGGGAGCCAGTGGGACGGGCGTACCTGCAACATTAGAGGACAGAGCGTTGGTTCTGGGAGATGATGTCAGAACAACCATGCCAGTCCCAGCTAGAGTTCAAGTTCAAAAGGTGCAGCACATGGGAAACCTTTTCCTATTATGATGTAAGGTCATTTCAGCTGTATTATTGCTGTAAAGTTAGGCTTTTCTATTTAAAAAAAAAAAAGGTGCATGGGTACACACTGGGCAAAAAGCAGCTACAGACCTCTAGTTTTAGGGTACCCCATTGAACCCCTGTAACTTAAAAAAAAAAAAAAGCAATAATAATGAGAGCAATTTCCTCTCCTCTGCCGGCTGTGATGCCAGGTGGACTAAGCATGAAGGGAATCTTCTGGAAAGGAGTCTTCCCCTCCCACCCTCCAGGCCTGGGTACCTCTTCTGTTTCCCACCACAGGGCGGCGGGAAACACCAGACCATAGAGATGGGACGCCTCCATCCTCCTAGAGAGGAAGGGCAGGCTCCAGAGCCGGACTTCCGGCTCCTCACTTCCGGTTCCGCCCCCTCCCCACGGTGGCGTGTCAGGTTCCCCAGGTGTGTGGCCATCGGCTCTTCTCACCTCTGGGTTTTCGGGTCTGGCGGTGTTAGGAGAGGTTGAGGGCCGTCCTCCGCCGAACACTGCGAAGTGCATGGCGCCGGGGTACCTCGGGGTTGGCTCCACGTCCCCTCCCTGTGGAGGTAATGGCGACGCCCCTAGCTATAGGCTCTGGGCCCGGTTGCTTTTCGGGCATCAGAAGTGAAGACTGAGTTGTCCATCTAAAAAGCAACCGAGCCGGGCGCGGATGGCTCACGCCTGGAATCCAGCTGAGAGTCGAGGTTCGAAGCCAGCCAAGATAAAGCCTGCGAGAGTCTTACCTGCAGCTGACCACCACAGAAGCAGCAAGTGGAAATGTGGCACGCGTGGTAGAGCACTAGCCTTACGCAGAAACGCTGCGGGACAGCGCCCAGGCCCCGAGTCCAAGCTCCAGTAACGACACCAAAAACAAAGTAACAGACATCTAATGTTTTCTTTTATTTTTTGTGGGCCAGAGAGATAGGAAATCACTTGGGTCAGACGACGAGGAAATGTGCAGGAAAGCGGTGCGGATGAAGGATGCCACTTGGCACAGGGTGGAGGCAGGTTTTGATTCCCGCCTGCGAGAGGCATGGGTGAAGAAGGTAACTCAAAGGGAGAAAAAAAAAAAAAAAGGTCACGATTGTAGGTGAAATGGCTAGAATACTTGCCCATGTTTTTCCCCCTATCAGGACACCCACTTAGCACCAGAGCTAACTTCTTACCCCTTTTGAACTCGAGTGTGTTCAGTTGTATTTTTTTGTATTATCTTTAGTAATACAAAGGAGTTACCATTTAGGAAAACAGTTTATGAATACAATGTGCTTTCATCAGTGTCACCCCTTTCAACATTCTCACCCAACCCTTCTTAATTTGTGGTATATACATTGAGTCTTGACTGCATTCTCCCCCCTTCTCCTCTTCATCAGTCTACCCCTCTCCCCTTAGTCACCAACCCACCTCTTGCAAGTACCTGTTTCTTAGTGCTTATCTTGAGATGCCTGCCATACTACCCAACCCCCTAGGTGATTGTCCATTCATGCTCCTGAGGGGAAAATGAAAGATGGTCAAATACATTTGAGATTTGAACTGTTGCCTCTTAACACAGTTAATAACAGAAAATAATTGTTCTGAAGAGACCTGTAACAATAGAACTCACTTAAGTTTGTTTAGTCCAGTGTTTCTCAGCATAGCACCACAAATGTTTGACAAATTCTCAAGTGATTTTTATCTGTAACCCAGCAAAGAAATCAATCCCTAGGGCAGAGTCCGGTGCCAAACGTCTCAAAAGGAATTTCAGATCTCCTGTTTTGGAAATGATTGAATTTCGGTAAGGATAGTTCCAGTTTTCTGCACATTCAAGAAAAAGTATCAGGCCTGGCACGTGGTTTATGCCCTGTAATCCTAGCTACTGTGGAGGCTGAGATCTGAGGATCACGGTTCAAAGGATCAGCCTGGGCACTGAAGTCCATGAGACTCTTATCTCCAAGTAGATCTGTGGCTCCTGGGGTAGGGTGGTAGCCTTGAGCTGAAGAGATCAGGGACAACACCCAGACCCAGAGGTAGGGCAGTAGCCTTGAGCTGAAGAGCTCAGGAACAGTGTCCAGGCCCAGAGTTCAAGCCCCACTACCCACAAAAAAAGAAGGAAGGAAGGAAGGAAGGAAGGAAGGAAGGAAGGAAGGAAAGAAAGAAAGAAAGAAAGAAAGAAAGAAAGAAAGAAAGAAAGAAAGAAAGAAAAAGTATCAGAAGCCATAAAACCTTTGGAAAAGGAACTGAACAAAATCTGACAGCCTTCCCTGCTCAAGGACAGTAACATGCTAATATTGCTGAGAAACATTATCAACCGATACTTATTTACAAAACAGTAGGAATTTCTTGGGGGAAAATGTAAGCTTGGTCAAAAGAAAATGAGGTTGTAAGAGAATCAACATAGAACTGTAGCAAATATCCTAGAAGGAAGTACAATATCTCTTTAAGTATCCAAGAAGAGTGGAAATGAAGCCAGAGTGTTAAGCTGTAGTGCAGGCTCTGCGAAAGTCACAGCAAAGATAGAAATGCTCCATCTGGCCTGTCAGGATTGCATTCACCTTAAGTCCTAGATGGGGCCAGAGGATTCACTTGTAAGATGGTGCCCTTGTGCTGCTGATGACTCTTCAGTTCCTCACCCCATGAATTGGTTCTAGAATGGCTCAGGTGTCCTCACGCTTATCTCTCCTCCAATGAGCAGGAGTCGTTAGAGAGTCCATAACCCAGTCTCAGAAGTCACACATTATTTCCCATGTAATAATTACATGGGTCGTCCCTATTCAGTGTGAGAAGACATGAGAACAAGATGCTGGGATCACTGGGAACCATCTTTTAGGCTGCTTAACCTCTTTTCTGTTCCCTATTATAGGATGGTCTGTCAGTTTCATGGCCAGACATATTCCTGATGGCAAAGGTAATCCTCGATGGGTCACCTGCATCTGGTTTGGAAAACTATCACCTCTGACAGGAAGCACAACCCCTGGCTATCCTGATAGAGGTCACTTGTAACCACAGGACAACTCCCTCCTCCCTTGGCCTATATTCATTGGTTATTTCAAGGAAATATGGTTATTTCGAGGAAAAATTATTCCTAGACTGCTTTCCACATCTGCATGATACAACTTCATCTCCTATCTGAGTCATCAACTGGAGAAAAGGTAGCTTTCTGGGCTGCTTCAAGGAATCCCAAATCTGCCCTCACTAGCCATATATTTCCTGTTCTCTTATCCTGAGGCAGTGGGTGACAGGTACGGCTTCAGGAGTGAAGCCTAACATCTGAGTCTAGGTGTTCAGGGGGAAACTCTCTGGTGGGTAACAGAACCAAATGTCATACTAACCCCGAATGACAAAGGTGAATAGGGCAAACCTCCCTTGTGACTGTCAGTGAAGACTGCATAAACCGAAACACTGAAGTGTTTTGCAGTCTTAATGCGAGAAATCCATATATGCAGGCATATGGCAGGGTGTATTCGGGGTCCCCCCAAGACACACTAGACTCCATGATTTGCTTGGAGAACTCGGCACAAAGTTATCCTCTTGGCTGTGATTTGTCACAATGAAAAGATAGAAGGCAAAATCTAGCAAAGGGAAAAGGTACACACAGGGGCAGTCTGTTAACTACCTCCAAAAGTCTTCTCTCAAGAGAACTACACAGGACATATTCCATTCCTCCAGCAGGGAGCTGTGACAAGCTTGAAATGGTGTATATCTGGAGAGCTTGTTAGAAACTCAGTACCCAGAGTTGGTTAATGATATAGGTACTCTATATAACATGTATCAAGACTCCAGACTCCCAGAAGGAAAGCAGGTATTCATTATATATATATAGGCTTGTACTAAGTAGTCCAGGCACAAAAAGCTACTTTTCAAGCCAAGGAGTCTTCCTGAAATCCAAGCTCCTGACCCCCACCAAACTCCTGAGGAACAGTCTCAAGGCTGCTATGACAACTCTGTCCACAGAAATGGTTGGTCTCAGCAGCAGAAATTCAGGAAATGCTTTAGAGGAGAAATGGAAGAGTTGATAATCAGCTTGAAAATGTGAGATGGGGCGTCCACCCCAGGGAGCCTTAATAGCAATTGTGAAGAGGATGGAATACCACCTTATCTTTGCAAGCACATGGGTTGTTCAGAATGGTTGCCATATGGGTATGAAGGAGACACAGCAAGGGTTGGTAAGACCATTTGTGATCAGCACCCATAGGCCCAAGTGTGCATGCAGGACTGAATAGGGATTCACTGAAGCTTAGTAGGTGGAGAGAGTTCCAAGTAGAAGGAACAGTACATGCAAAGAGTAATGGTACCATATTCATTAGCAGACACTGATATAACAAAATACCATGGGCTGGGTACCTTATACATTGGAAACTTTCTCACAATGTGAGAAGCTAGAAGTTCAAGATGTCAACAGTTTGGGGTTTTTCCATGCCTTTCGCCTCCATTCAAGCTGACTGCCTTCTTGCTGTCTTTTCATGTGGTCTACTCTTGTTCTGTGTACCTGTAGGGTCTTTGAGCTCCTCTTTCTATAAGGATACAGTCATATTGGACTAGGCCCCACACTAATGCCTTATTTTAGCTTGTCCGCATTTTTGAAAGGCCCAGGCCCAGTTTCCATGTTCACTCACATTCAAATCTTCAGGAAGCTGGGATTTCCATTTATAAATAGGACATAATTCAGCCCATAGCAGACATGTAAACACTTGGTATGACTGGAGTAGAGTCCTTGTGGGATATGTTAGAGACCATTCCAGATTGATTTGTCTTTTCCACTAAAATTTTTTTAAAAAGTGGGGAGGAGAAAGAGAGGACACAGGAATTTAGCCTAGTGGTAGAGTTTGCCTAGCATGCACGAAGACCCATGTTCAATTGCTCAGTACCACATACATAGAAAAAAAAATTTAACACAAATACATTACAGTGAGATCCTATTCTAAAAAAAATAGCAAAAAGGACTAGAGGTGTGGTTCAAATGAATGCACTAACGCTGGGCGCTGTGGCTCACACCTATAATTCTAGCTACTCAAGAGGCTGAGATCTGAGGATCAAGGTTCAAAACCAGCCTAGGCACAAAAGGACCTGAGACTCATCTCAATTAACCTCTAGAAAATAGGAAGTGGGGCTTGGCTCAAGGGTAAGGCAGTAGCCTTGAGCTGAAGAGCTCAGGGTTGGGGCCCAGGCTGAGTTCAAGCCCTATGACCCACAAAAAAAAAGTGGGCCAAAGTTTACTTAGTGGTTAGAGACCAGTACTTTTCTAACAGAATAAAATAGATTAATGCACAAATAACCAAGTAAATCACAGTATCATTTCTTAAGACTTCATACCATGTATCTGTCTGTGTAGGCATGCTGGTTCATGATGCAAACTTTGAAAAATTTGTACACTGTGGTATTCAAAATAGGATGGAGACTAAGCTCTTTCCTTTACTAGTGCTAAGCAGAAGGTTTTGTAAATCAGCATCATCCAGAGAAACAGAACTTTCCAGGTAGAGAGCTATATGGAAGGAGATTTATTTTCAGAATTTTTTTCACACAAGTGGAGAGGCTGAGAAGTCCTGCAATATGCCATCTGCAAGCCGGAGAACCATGAAGACAGTGTTGTTCTCAGTCCATGTGGGACCAAAGAAAGAGCAAGTCCCAGAGTCCAGAGACCCCAGGACCAGGAGCTCTGATATCCAAGGCTGGTGGAGCTGATGGGCCATCTCAGGAAGAACAAATTCGAGAGCTGAAGGTGTGGCTAATTGGTAGACTGCTTGCCTGGTGAGTGTTAAGCCCTGAATTCAAGCCTCAGTACAAAAGAGAGAGAATTTACCTCCATCTTCTGTTCTGTCTCACTGGACAATGACCACCCACACTGGTGAGGTCAGATCTTTACTCTCAAGTCTACTCATCTCCAAACTTCTTCCCAAAATGCCCTCACAGATACACCCAGGAATAAAATACTACCAGCATTCTGGATATCTCTTTTTCCAGTCAAGTTGACACATAACATTAACCATCATAGAACTGCTTTCATTACGCCCAAGGCATAAGAACTATTGTGTAAGCAGTGACCTAGCAATTCCAGCTTCGTGGAGCCTGCACGGCAGGCCCCTTAGGTCACAATCTGAGAGGCAGCAGAGTGAGAGAGACACCATCCTAAGGAAGGAGAGGATGGGTGCCAGTCCAGGGGCCAGCTGCTGGCCCTCATATCCTCTTCTAGCCTGGAATGATCTGAAGTCCAAAGCTGCTAGCTAGACTTGGAAATTGAGCGTCAGCTAGAGTCAAACTTCCACCACCATACCTGCCTCTCACCAGATGGGAACCTGTGAAAATAAGATAGTACAAGAAGGGCACAGCCAGGCTAGAGCCAGCACACTGGTGAACCATGATTAACATCTTTCTGGGGAAGGAAAGGAAAGAGATGAACAAAGACACACTGACTAGGCCTAGTGAAGGCAAAGCCTCCCACTGGGGATACAGTCCTCGAGCACCAGCCATCGGGAAGATGACAAGACAATGAGAGAGTCGGGGGGGGGGGTGGAACGACAGACTTTACCTACCGCTCATCCCATGTGTGATCCTGCTCAGGCTACTCCAAGTCTCACTCTCCTCATCTGTGGAGCTTGGCCTGAGTAACTTCCAGGCTGGGCTGCATTTCCAGAGAATCAGGACAGCTGAATCACAGGGTGGTAGCAGTAGCAGCAACAGAGGGGTGGCCCGCAGTCACAGCTAGCAAGGGCGAAAAGCATGACTTAGACCCAGCCCACAGTACTTCCCATTGGAATGATCACACGTGTGCACACGGCTTCTCTGGGCCTCCCTTTCCTTCTTCTCCAAATTATGAAGATGAGTGAGATACTATAGACCATGCTTGGTAAGTGGCGACCACTCTGCTTTTAAGGTTCACTCCTTCTGCCCAAACAGTTCAAGTTCTAGTTGCCAGATCAGTCAATCATTACTGCCAGGAACCTGATCTCAGGGAGCCAAGGCACAGCCAGTTGACCAATGACACAGTCAGAAGGATATCCTGCTGCCAGGCTCAGGGTGGCCATGACTTCCCAGCTCGGGAATAATGTGCAGAAAGAGATGCTAGTGTGAGTCATGGAGAGTGGCTTCCCCCTCTCTTCCTTCCCAGGCCCAGGGCAGCCAGAAGGCTGGCTGGGAGCCCCTGGCCTGGGGTGCCTGAGCAGAGCTGAGTTAGATTAAAGTGGGCACTTGGGCAAGAAAAAAGAAATCAGACCCCAGATGGGATGACCAGGAAGTCGGAGGAAGGAGGCCGTGGAATATTCAAGCCATCTGGTAAACACTGTTTATAGGATACAAAAGCCTGCTCCTTAAACTTCATCGACTGTCTTAAAGACATGTACCGGGGAAGGGGAAGGCAGAGTAGCATTCTGCACATGGAAATGTATTACCCTAGCCCTCTTTCCTTTGCCTAGTACATCTATTTTCCATTCCACACACATAATCAATCATATTGCACTCACTTGGGTCTCTGACACCTTCATCCAGTTTGCAATTAATCTTTTCCGCGCTATTCTTCTTCATCCCATGAGATATGTGACATTGGTTCTCAATTTTGACCCAGTTCCAAGATGGTCCCACCTAGAAAAGCCTTCAAGACTCTGCTTCAGTGAAAGAAGTGGAGCCCCGTGACACACACCTGTCATCCCAGACACAATGGGAAACCTAACTTAAGTGGATTGCGGTCCAGGCCTCCACATGAAGAGAAAGTGAAACACTATCTCAAAATTAAGCAGCTTTGGGGCTGAGAGTCTGGCCTAGTGATAGAGTGCATGCAGGAAGATCCAGGTTCATTTCCTCAGTACTACATATGTAGAAAAAGCCAGAAGTGGTGCTGTAACAAGTGGTAGAACTCTAGCCTTGAGAAAACCCAATGATGGTGGTCAAGCCCTAAGCCCAAGCCCAGGACTGGCAAAAAAAAAAAATGCAGCTTTAAAAAGGGATAGAGAAAAGGGTCAGTGGTAGAAAACAAATTGTAACTCTGTATGAACTCAACAATGTAACTTAACAATACATAAAAGTAGTATGAAAATAGGCACATCTAAGAAAAGATAATAAATCCACAATATTAATGAAAGCCAATATGGAACAAGATTAAAATGCCAGGATGGATACAGAAATGGAAATAGCACAATACAAATCTGACCTGGTTATTATATATCAAATTTTGGGCCCACAATAGTGCAATTTGCTTTCTAGTGCAATTTGCTTTCTGAGTGTACATAAAAGGACAATTCTTTTCATATAGTGGGTAAAAAGATTGCATATTTCCAAACACTGGATTTATTAAGAAAAAATTCTTCAACTGAAACAACCCATAAATTAATAACAAAAAAAACAATTTCACCATGACTAAACCTTCTTCATACTGTTCATGTATAGTAACTAAACAAAAAGATTACATTAAAAAAAACATATTTTCCACTACCTGGAATTTTTAAAACATATTTCTAAACAATTCATGTAACTATTAGAAAATAGTTTTAATTGAATGTGATTTTTTAAAGAAATACAATTTAAAACTCCAGGTATGTAGCTAATGTAGGACACAGAGGGAAATTTATAATCTCACAATGTATGTGGTACAAAAATGGATAGTCTGAAAAATCAGGGATTTGTTCTTTTGCATTAAGAACAAAAAGAGCAGGAAAGTATAACTAAGGAAAATAGAAGGAAGTACATAATAAATATTTGGCCAGGAGTACAACCTAGTGGTAGAGTGCTCACCAAGCATGCACAAAGTCCTGAGTTTGATTCCTCAGTACCACATACATAGAAATATCCAGTAGTGGCGCTGTGGCTCAGGTAGAAGAGGGCTAACCTCTAGCAAAATGTGTCCCAGGACAGTGCCCAGGCCCTGAGTTCAAGCCCCAGGACCGACCCCCAAAAAAGTAAATAATAAATATTGTAGCTCTGTAACACATAAATACACTGTAATGAAAACCAGTAAAGCCAAAAGTTAGTTCTTTTAAAATTCCATTTATGTGCCAAATTCTAGTGGCTCATACTTGTAATCATAACTACTTAGTAGGTTGAGATCTGAAGCTCAGAATTTGAAGCCAACCTGGTAAGGCAAATCCAAAAGATTCTTATCTCCAATTAAACAACACCATGCTAGAGTAGAGCTGTGACACCAAAGAACTGACAGTTCAGATGACACAGATAAAAATCCTTGAAAAATAAAACTTTCTAATGTCTAGTTTAAAAAAAATCCACCTTACCCAATAAACAAGCTAAATCTATTACATAAGCACTTCCAGAAAGAAAGAACCAAGTCTAAATGCCTTCATCAGTTCTCCCAAATATTTCAAGAATAACGCCAATCTTCCATAAACTCTCCTAGGGAAGAAAAAAAACAAGACCTTGTTTCATGACTCCTTTCATGTCACTAATATCATCTGGATAGAAAAATAGGATATTACAAGAAGGAAAAATTACAGGCCAGTCTCATTGTTATAAAACAAAAAGTAAATATTTGGTCTTTCTAAACCTCTTGGACTCTCAGTCACTCTGAGTGTCTTTTGTATGCAACTGAGATGCCTCTAGTATATGCCCCTCCTTCTTTAAGGCTGAAGCAGGTAGAGTGGTTCACCAGAAAGATCTAGCATGATTACAGAGTTAGAAGTTCCAATTGTGATTCCTGAGATCCAGGGAGAGGAGAGGGGAGGGGTACAGGCCTAGCCATTGAGTTAATCACCATTGGCCAACAATCCAATCAGTGATTCCTGTGTAATGATATACCTCCATTTAAAAAAAAAAACCTAACTGATTGGGCTTAGGGAGTTTGTACATTATCCAATCCATCAACAGTGCTGGGATAGTGGTATATATCTCATGCCTGGCCTTCTTCATCTCTTCCATTTGGCCATTCCTAAGTTGTTCCCATTATGGTATCAATAACAGTAAAGTACTTCCCTGAGTTTTATGAGTTGTGCTAGCAAATGATCAAACCAATCACTCAGAAGTATATGTGGCTTTAGGACTTGTGATTGAGGCTTGAAGTACTGGCAGTCACGTGGACTGAGTCCTTGAACCTGCTAGATGGATGCCAATCCAGATAGGTTCATGTCAGTTCTGAACTGAGTTATTGGACAGCTAATTGTTGTTGGAGAACTGAGAAATTGGTATTGGAAAGAAAAGAAAGGAAGGAAGGAAGGAAAGAAGTGGAGAAAGGAAGAGATGAAAGGGAGGAAAGGAGGCAAGAAGGAAGAAAACAAGGAAGGGAGGAAGGGAGGAAGGAGGGAGGAAAGCTCACTTCTAAATTTAAGTCCAAACTCTAGCAAGTCAAATCAAGCATATTCAAGGATGAATCACTCTCCATCAAGCTGAGCTGGAGTTTGGCAGCTGGGTTGTTGGTAGAGCACTTGCCTAGCATACACAAGGTCCTGAGATTCGATCCTCCACACACTCACATAGGAAAAAATAAATCATCAAAATCACATGATAGATACATAAATATAAATACATAAATATAAATACATAAATACAAATGGTTCAAAGGAGTAGCATCTGAGTCCTCCCTCCCCCATCCTTGCCTCACTCCCGAGCCCTTTGCAGGCCTCACTTTGCTATGACATAGCAAGGGGCTGTGATTTCCAGGGCCTCATGGTTGTGCACTGTTTCTCTCATCTCTGATTTTGCTCCAATCCATCTAACAAAACAAGAACCTGACACTTTTCACTGCACTGTTTAACAACTAACTGCTCTCACCTGCATTGGCAGCTACGGTGAGAACAAATACAAACAAGGTCCTTAGAAGATACTCACTGAAGATTCTGGGGCTGATAAATGTCAGAGCTGAGATGTGAACACAGTTGTCCAACTCTAGAATTTATACTTGTTTTGTTTTGTGGGTTTTGAGGGGCAGAGAGGAAAGGGGAGATAGGATCTGGATATGTAGCAAAGACTTGTCTCAAACTTGAGATCCTCCTACTTCAGCCCCCTGAGTGCTGGAATTACAGGCATGCACAGCCATGCCCAGCTGTGGAATCTGTACTCTCAATACTCTATGTCACTAACCCTGTGTGTAGGGAACCAATCATATTCCTAAGTGGGCATGTGTCTCATAGCATGAAAATGTAAATGACATAGAGTTAGGATAGGTCTGTCAGATCATACTCTGGTAACAGAGGTTAACATCATCAAGATTTATTTCTCTTATGTTAAGTCAAGTTGAGTAATAGCCAGTTTCCTCCCTGGATGTCCTGAATCAGGAAAACCAGAGTGTTATCAGCAGCTGTTCTTCATTCCATCCCTGGTGTCCTTTACCTCAGGTACAGGGGAAAAGGGAAACCCTGGAGAACTCACACCCCACTCCAGGATTTCAGCCTGGCGTAACCACCCACCTCTTGCACACACACAGACCACCATCATTTCTACTCCTGGCTCTGTGGTTCTAAGACAGCACATGGAGGATTTACTTAGAATGTTTGCTTCAGCCACAGAGGGTGCTCTGGAGGGAGGAAAGCACATGCAAAGGCATGAAGGTTCAGAATGCATGGTGCGTGAGCGAGGAACAGGGAGACCTAGGGCCTGGCAGGATGTCAGTGTTGTTCCACAGGCAACCAAAAGTCTGCTGGGAGGAAGGAATCACCTAGCTGACCTCGGCTGACAGGACTGTAGACAGGATGTGATCAACCATGTGCCAGAGATGGTGGACCAAAGAGCTGGGTATAAAAACTCCAGGTGAGGCCAGGCAGGGTGGCTCATGCCTGTAATCCTAGCTACTCAGGAGTCTGAGATCTGAGGGTTTGTAGTTCAAAGCCAGCCAGGACAATAAAGTCCATGAGACTCTTATCTCCAATTAACCACCAGAAACACAGAAGAGGCGCTGTGGCTCAAGGGATAGGGCAGTAGCCCAGGCCCACAGTTCAAGTGCCACACACACACACACACACACACACACACACACACACACACACACACAAAATATCCAGGTGACTCACTGAGACAAGTGAGCAAGGATGATCTCTAGAAGGAGCAGGGAAGTAGACTCCAAATTAAGAGAACATGATTGCAAGTCTTCCTGTCTCCCTGCTACACACATAGTGGTGTGAGCAAGCAAAACAGCAAGTGCAAAAATATTTTCTTTTTTGCCAGTCTTGGGGTTTGAACTCAGGGCCCAAACACTGTCCTTGGGCTTTCTCAAGGCTAGAGCTCTACCACTAGAGCCACAGCACCACTTCTAGCTTTTCTCTATGTATGTGGTACCAAGGAATTGAGCCCGGGTCTTTGTGCATGCTATGCAAGCACTCTACCACTAGGCCAAACTCCCACCCACCCCCCCCAAAAAATATTTTTTTAAAAAAAGCTTGAACTCAGGGCCTGGGAACTGTCCCTGAGCTTTTATGCTCAACACTAGTGCTCTATCACTTGAGCCAGAGCTCCACTTCCAGGTTGTTCCTTGTTAAGTAAAGATAAATGTCTCATAGATTTCCCTTCCCTGGGCTGATTTTGAACTGTTATTCTCAGATCTCAGCCTCTTAATAGCTATGATTACAGGCATGAAACACTGACGGCCAGTCCCAAACAAATACTTCTATTTGTGCCATGCTGTTGGAAAACACACAGAGAAATGTCTAGAAAATCCTACTATTGATATAGCCTGGAGTTCTGGAGACAAACTGAGGTTGAGGATGAGCCTAAGTCAAGGACTGGGAATAAATACCTCATATAGACTGCTAGCTCTAGTTTCACTATAGCTATTTCTTGGCAATTCCTCATAATCCTGTGCAACATTGTATCCGCTCTCTATTCACCACATTCTTTTAGGATGTAGCCATAAAATTGTGCTCTAAGATAGAACCCTGAATTTCCTCCCCTTCCTGAAGCTAAGGGGAAAAAATGTCAGTTATACAACCTCTGGCCAGTGATTTGACCTCTATAAGCCTCTGTACATTCATCCACTGAAGAAAAAATAATAGTACTCATTCCATCTATTTTGTTCAGTGTGGTCATGAGATCAAGCAGATATAATTAATGAATGTGGCCAGATAAGATGTTAAATGTGGCCTATCGTGCACAAAGCTCTGGGTTTGATTCCACAGTGCCACATACACAGAAAAAAAAAATGGGGACAAAGACACGAGAAGGGGTATCATTGTGTGTGAAGTAATCCACCTACTCTCTGTCAAATATAACTGTAACCCTTCTATTAATTACAATTTAAAAAAAAGGCAGAAATGATGCTGCAGCACAAGTGGTAAAGTAGTAGCCTTGAACAAAAAAAAAATTTTTTTTAACAAATAGAAAGCTCAGGGACAGTGCCCAGCCTTGAGTTCAGGAGAAGGGCTATGAATGCTAGTCCAGCTTGAACTCCATAGTGAGACCCTATCTCAAGAAAAAGGGAAGGGAAGAGAAGGGAAGGGAAGGAGAGGGGAGGGCAGGGAAGGGGAGGGAAGGGAAGGGAAGGGAAGGGAAGAAGAGGGGGAAGAGAAAGGTGGGGGAGTCAAACCGCTCCATAATGTCTAAAACAGAATGGAGGGGTGATGGTTGGAATGACAGTGGTCCTGTCCTAACAGAGCTTATTGATACCCGGAGGTTATTGATATCCCTTCTCCAGGGATCAGCTCTAAGGGAGAACAATATTATCCAAGAGAGCTAAGCAAATACTTCTTGTGGAGCCACATAGAGATGAGTAACACAGCCCAGGCTCAAGTGTGATCCATGGGAGACAGGCAGTTCCAAGCTGCCCAGAGGCTCAAATGGGATGGTAGTCATAAGACAGCCAAGGAATGCTTCCTGGAGAACAGGAATGTAGAAGGCCAAACAAAGGAAAGGGTGAGCCGGATGCCGTTTGCTCACACCTGTAATCCTAACTACTCAGAGGGCTAAGATCTGAGGATCTTGGTTTGAAGCCAGCTTGGGTAGACAAATCAGCAAAACTCTTATCTTCAATTAACCAGCAAAAAAAATACAGATGTGGGAAGTGGTTCAAGTGGTAGAGCACCTACCACGAGTAAAAAAAAGCCAATTGAGAGCACAAGGCACTGAGTTCAAGCCCCCGTATTGGCACACACATTTTTGGGGGGATAAGGGGAGTACAGACTGACTGACCTGGCTGTGACAGAAGAAAAGAACCAGGTTGGAGAGAGCTGATGGGAAAAGTTCTACCTGCTGTCTCCCGCTCAGCCAGCATACTCCTGAGGCAAGGAGGAGAAAAGAAGCCCAAATTCAGCACTTCATGGTGGACATTACTATTTCAATCTTTGTTGCAAAACCTGCATTTGCAGCTGACTGTGATCTTGAGAAACAGGTCAAGATCAAGTATACAGTGAAGGCCCTGAAGACAGCCACATCATTCAGTGCTCTGGACACAGTGCCAGCCTCTCAGATGGCACACAAGACCCAGCTGGGCACCCTGTGAAAGCCTGACTGCATGCTTTATCCACTCAGACACTTTCTTGGCTCACAGAATTATTTGGGACAGAACCCATTCACATGGCTCCACACAGATCTGCAGTCCTTGTTGCTCTGCAATGGCCTGGCAGTGTCTCAGGCCACTGGGGCAGCCTCAAGCTCAGCAGCAAAGAAGGAAGTGAAGAGATGAGCCAGAAGAAAGGGCTTGGAGGAAGGGTTACAGGAAACTGCTGGCTGCTAAGAGACAAGAAACCAGTTGTACGATCACTCCTTCCAGGGGGAGTCACTTGTCCCCTCCTCAACACGCACACACACACACACACACACACACACACACACACACACACACTACTTTTCTGATGACCAGGATTACAGCTTGTCTTTTCTCTCCTAAGGGTGCAGGTATAAAGAATTCACTCAGTACCCTATATTTCACTGGAAAAATTCACTGTTTTCTTACAGAGAGGCAGAGGGCGCTCAAAAACCAAATGCAAGGGACGGAAGTCATCTTTGCTTTGCCATTTGAAAATTTAAACTTCTCTGATAAAAATGTCAGCAGCTTCATTTTTGGCTCTTTTGTGCTTTTTTTTTTTTTTTTTTTTTTTTGCCAGTCTTAGGCTTGAGCTCAGGGCCTGAGCACTGTCCTTGGTCTTTCTCAAGGCTAGAGCTCTACCACTTGAGCCTCAGTACCACTTCCGGCTTTTCTTTTCTATGAAGGTGGCACTGAGGAATCGAACCGAGGTCTTCATGCATGCTAGGCAAGCACTCTACCACCAGGCCAAACTCCCAGCCCTCTTTTGTGCTTTTAAAAGAAAGAATCAAGAGAGTAAACATAATCAAAGCATTTCATATGGAGGAAAACAGAACAACAAAACCTGTTGAAATTGTCTTAAGAAGTGGGGAAGAGGGCCGGGAGTTTGGCCTAGTGGCAGAGTGCTTGCCTTGTATGCGCGAAGACCCAGGTTCGATTCCTCGGTACCACATACATAGAAAAAAAGCTGGAAGTGGTGCTGAGGCTCAAGTGGTAGAGCTCTAGCCTTGAGAAAGTCCAAGGAGAGTGCTCAGGCCCTGAGCTGAAGCCCAGGACTGGCAAAAAAAAAAAAAAAAAAAAGAAGTGGGGAAGACTAGTGGCCCATGTCACTAATCCTAGATACTCAGGTGGCTAAAATGGAGGATTATGGTTCAAAGCCAACCTGGGAATCAAAGTCCATAAGACACCATCTCCAAAATAACCAGCAAAAAGTAGGGCTGGAGGTGTGGCTCAAGTAAGAGAGCACCAGATTGGAGCAACAAGCCAAGTGAAAATATGACCCTATCTCTCATCAGCCTAGCATCTCCCCATCCATATTTAGTGTGATGTGGAGTATTGCAAAGAGCCCACACCTCCACCTCATACTCAAGGTTTCTTTCAGTCAGTAGGTTCCATACTCCAAAGATCACAGGACTGGAATGCTCCTGGAAACCAGACAGAACTCCCCGGGGGGTAATCAAATCTTCTACAGGTCTGTGGAAAGAGTGATCCAAAACCACAGCACACCCTTTTTCTGGTAAGCTTCTAATACCCCAACTTCATCACTGCCATCCATGGTCAAATGCCCAAGCCTGGGAGAGCAATTGACTGGATGTACTGAAGTATCCTCAGGGTGGACCCAGGCCTCAGGCCTCAGTCAGTCCACATGCATCAAGGCTGGGCACCGTTAAGCTGCCCCGGGATGGGTCACTGGGCCTTAGCCTCTAGGAGAGGGGAGAGAGTTATGCTTTTGTGCCTCTGCTACCTACAATGAGCTCTGAACTACAGTCACTCCACGCACACGCGTTGAGGGGAAATGATGTAAAATGAGGCTGGCAGGAAGTCTGATCTTTAGACTTCAATCAACCAAAAGGCCCCAGGGATGGCTGGTGGTGACCACCGCTTATTGGGTGAATGTCATGATCTGTGTGCAAATATTACACTTCAAGCTGGGCACCAGTGGCTCATGTCTGCCTGGGCACTCAGGAAGCTGACACCAGAGGATTGTTATTTGAAGCCAGCCTGGGCAGAAAAGTCTATGAGATTCTGATCTCCAATTAACCCGTGAAAGGCTGGAAGTGAAGGTATGACTGGAGTGGTAGAATGCTAGCCTTGAGAGGAAAAAGCCTCAGTACCAGTACACACACACACACACACACACACACACACACACACACACACTCTCTCTCTCTCTCTCTCTCTCTCTCTCTCTCTCAGACTTCAGATCCAGACTTGTCGACCTATAGGAGTTGTGAAGATAACACAATGGGTGTCTTGTTACCTTCTGTGCCCAGGAGTGGCTGCGGGCCTAAGGGAACTGTGGTGCTGGCGCCTGGTGGAGGCTCCCTGACTTCCCCTCCACACATTCCCACAAGGGGTGAGCAGATTCTTCAGGACCCAGAGGCTGCTTGCAAACCTGAACAAGGTTTGTATCACGACACAGGTGAATCAAGACAATCAGTCATCGGGACCGACAGCCCCGATCCCCCCTCCGGGCTCGGGTCCCCGCCCTCCCCCGGACTCCCCCCCCACAGCGTCCGCCCCCTCTGCCAGGGCCTACAGGTGAGGGCACCCCTCGTACCTTCTGCAGAAATGCCATCCTCGGCCTGTACTGCTGGCCTTGGTGTCGGATCGTCATGCTGGACCCCGGGTGATTCACTAACAGAACACGGAGGTGGGAGAAAAGGAAAAGCCACCCCCTCTACTCCCCCCGCCCCCCACCCAAGTTGGGAAGCCGGCCTGGCCTGGCCTACCCTGCGCTGGGCGGGGAGCGCAAAGGGCCGGAGCAGCCGCCCCGTCCGCTCCACTCTCAAAACAGCTGGAATCCGCGCCAGCCAATCAGGGGGCGGCGGCGCGGGCTCATTAGCATGCGCGGCGCGGGCGCCCGCCTGCCACCAGGGGGCGGTGTGCGGCTCACCTGGATTCGGTGGAGCCCCAGGTGAGACCCAAGGGTCAGGGATGAGCAAGCCCGTGGCAATGTCCCGAAGAAGCCAGCTTGGGCCGCCACCACTAACTAAAGCCTGGGAAATTAAAAATGGTGTCGGCTAGCTTTGGATCTCTGGCTCCAAGTTACTGAGAGACAGCAACTTAATCTTAAATGTGCTGTTAGTTTGTTCATCTAACCCAAGAAAAGCAAGTAAGTGGGAAAGCAGGTAGTTCATACCGGTAATCCTCACTACTCAGAAGACTTGAGATCTGAGGATCATGGTTTGAAACCAGCCCTGGCAGGAGAGTTCATGAAAGTCTTATCTCTAATTAACCCACAGCCTCTTGCAAGGGGAGTACACACTCAGCTACACTCTCAACCCCACTTGAGAAATTTTTTTGTTGTAATTACTGAGTCTAGTGACTCCATTAGTTTTTTTGTGGGTTTTTTTTTCCCACATACCTACTCTGATGACTAGTCTGAGAACTATTGCAATAGAAAATGGAGATCTAGTGCTAAGATCTGGACTTACATTGCTTGGGAATCAAATCTGAACCCTGCCATTAAGTCTATGACTTGAAGCAACTTAACCCCTCTGTAACTTCACTCCTATAAATAATTGGAGATAGTAAGCCAGGCATGGGTGGCTCATGCCTGTAATACTAGCTACTCAGGAGGCTGAGATCTGGGAATCCTAGTTCACAGCCAGCCAGGGAAGACAAATCTGGGAGACATTTATCTCCAATTAACCAGCTAAAAGCCTTAAGTGATATGGCACAAGTGGTAAAGTGCCAGCTTTGAGCAAGAAAGACTCATGAAAATGGAAGGCCCTGAGTTTAAGACCCAACACCAGCATACACACAAAAATAAACAAATGGAGATGTCTACCTGTTAGATATGTCAAAGGAAGACAAAGGGGTAGAGTCAGTGAATATCAGTTGTGACTACTATTACTAATGTTTGAATAATTAAAGACTGAGCCCAAGCTTTAAAAGGCTAGCTAAATCTCAGACAGGATGAGATCCTCTATGTCTAAGATTTAGGACTGTCAGGAATATGCCTTTTTTTGTTGTTGTTCCAGAGCTAGGGTGGTCTCAGGGTGGCAGAAAAAAGCTGACATCAGAAGCAGGCAGGTGGCATTTGTTTTGGGAGGTGCACCTGACAGAAGTCTCTCTGGGTCATCTGGATACCATCCAAGCATAAGAGCCAGACTCCTGGCCCTCTTCCCTGTGGAGTAACAGTTTCAGAAACCAGATTCGTAGGTGTGGTTGACTCATAGGGAAATGACTCGGCAGGCAGCCATGAGATCAGAGCCTCTAGACATTGCCATGCTGTCTGATAGCTGGAGAATGAGGATTTCCTCCAGGTTTTCAAATGCACTTGAATTCAAGCTTCAACCTCAGAGAATCGGTTAGGCAAAGTACTTTCAAACGTGTGTTGCCTGTGATCACATTCCCTATCTGTTACTTGGCTAATTCTCCCCTCCACACATTCGACTTCCCCCTCCTCTTGGTGTTGTTAGTGAGTTATTATATCATGAGGTCCTCTGTGGATTTTGATTTTGTTTGATTTTTCATCTTTTTGAGAGAGACTTGCTCTGCTGTTCAGGGCAACCTCTAACCAATTACCCTACTCTGCCTCAATCTTCTCAAGGCTGAGGTTACAAGAACAAGCAAATATACCCACTTCTTGTTTTTTAACTTGAGAACTGAAAGCTCTAGAGTTGTCAGCTTGGCTACAGAGTGAGACCTTATAGGGAAAAAAAGGAAAGAAAAGAGGTAAGGAAGAAGGGAAGGAGGAAGGAAAAAGGGAGGAAGGAAGGAAAGAAGTAAGATCAACAAACAGGAAAGGGCTCTGTAACTAGAGAAAAACAACCTTTAGACCAAAGGGAAAGCAGCTATATTAGATTGCATGGTCCAGAATAGTTCATAGCACCCTCTTATCATATTCCTTCACTACCCTGAAGATGCAGCACAGGGTAGCACAACATGAATGGGACCTGGATCTGAATCCCAAATCCAGTGACGAGGACTCAGGCTTCACTTCTGGAAATCTAGATCATTGATCAGAAATTTTCAGGGTCCCCCAAAATTGGCACTCTCACCAGCACTTTTCAAACTTTGATGAATTTGTCTGTCTCCTGGGGACTTGGTTGGAATTTAGAGTCTGCTTAGTAGGTAAAGGATAAGGCTGGTGTTCCATATTTGTAACAAGCTGTCAGCCCGTGCCCATGCGAACTGCAATCTGAGTATCCAAGGATCTAGAACCCACATACAGTCAGAAGTCCATGTGTTTGATTTGTTGGAGAGGAGTGTTTACTGCAAGACTCTAGAGCCTCTAACATATTTCTAAAGAAGATGGATTGAGCAATTCAAGTAAGGTTTCCAGAAAGTGGAAGTCCTCTTATATGGGTGCACCGAAGGCAAGAGGGCAGTGAGTTTTCCCATGCTGTTGTTCACACGGGCCCCTCCCAGACTTCCTATGCTTGCATCTCATTGCAAAGAGACTCACTACTCCTTCTATACCCCCCCTTCTCCCCTGGCTTGTATTTTGGACCAGGTGAATTGACGCATACACTGACTATCTACTTGTGGGGCTGGATATCAAAGGATGAACTGAACCCACCCCATCATCACTCTTGTAAACAGCCAATGACTTGACTTTCTACAAGAAAGCAAATGTGAAAAGACCCTAGGATGGACCCATGATGAGGCGGAACCATATGAGAGCTCAAGTTACGAGAATCAAGCTATTCCTGCAAGAGGTTGAGATCTAGGGATCACAGTTCAAGGCCAGCCAAGCAGACAGATCCATGAGATCTGTCCAATGAACTCACAAAATGCTAAAACTGGAAGTATAGATCAAGTAGTAAAACAACAGACTTGAGTGAAAAAGCTAAGTGCCAGTGCCCAGGCCCTAAATTCAAGCTCCAGTACCCCCCACACACACAAAAGAAAGAATCAAAATAAATGAGAATGGAATCCAGGCATGGGAGCAAAGCAGAAATACCTAGAGGCTGAGAAGATGGCTTAGCGATACAGTGCTTGCCTAGAAGGCATGAAGCCCTGGGTTCCATTCCTCAATGCCACGTAAATAGAAAAAGCTGGAAGTAGTGCTGTGGCTCAAGTGGTAGAGTGCTAGTCTTGAGTAAAAGAGGCTCAGGGACAGTGCCCCAGCCCCGAGTTCGAGCCCCAGGACTGACAAAAAGAAAAAACAAAAACAAAATACCTGGAAAGCGCTTAGAAAGGTAGGTGAAGAACATTGGACTACTGTCGGGCTCCCAAAGAGCATGGTCTGTCCTCCAGGTTCTTACAGTAGTAATGGACTGCAGACTAGGGAAAGACTGAAGGAATAGTATGGTTGGTTGTCTTTCTGCAAGCCATTTGTGGACCAGACGGGAGTGAGAGACCTTTGCCACCTCTTCTCCAGGAAAGCCAATTAACAATCAGTAGGGTTTTATTGCAATCATACATTCATTCCCTCCAACCTCACCCTGCTCATGGCTCCACACTTCATGTTCCTTTACCATCTTATGTTATACACACCTTGTAATGCCTCTGATGCAAATGTGCGAAGAGACATGGTGTAAAGAAGTCAGTGGGTCCAGTGAGGGCTCTGTAAAGTGGGCTGGTGTCTGAGTCATCACTGCAGGCACAGAGATGGAAGAATTCTCTAGCTGCCTCCTGGTAAATATTCTAAAGACTTCGATGACAAAGTTGCTCTACAATGTTTACACTGCCAAACACAGATGCAAAATAAAAGAATGACTAATATACTTGGAAATAGCACTTGTATCCAACTATTACCAATCTCAGCGGAAGCCAGAAGGCTTTCGAGAAATTATCTGATTCCCATACTGAATCAACAAAGTTGGCCTAACTCCAGTGTCATGATTTTCAACTGTGAGCAAAAAGTCATTAAAGGTGCTAGTCTTGTGAATTTCTCTGAAAAGTATTTCCCATTTGATCCCAAATTACTATCCAAATACTGTCTCTTCTGCTTCTCCACCATCAACCACATGAGAAATTTCTTTTTATAAAAATTGTACCAAGGAGGGCCAGGAGTATGGTCTAGTGGTAGAGTGCTTGCCTGGCATGAATGAAGCCCTGGGCTCGATTCCTTGGTACCACATACGCTGAAAAAGCTGGAAGTGGTGGTGTGGCTCACGTGGTAGACTTGAGAAAGCTCAAGGACAGTGCCCAGGCCCTGAGTTCAAGCCCCAGGACTGGTCCAAAAAAAATAGTATCAAGGAAAGCCTATCATTTTCTTTTTAAAAACCCACACATTGAGGGTGTGGTGGCTCATGCCTGTAATCCTAGCTACTCAGGAAGCTGAGATCTAAGGATTGCTGTTCATTGCCAGCCCGGACACTAAAGTCTGTGAGACTCTTATCTTCAATTAACCACCAGAAAACTGGGAGTGGTGCTGTGGCTCAAGGGGCAGGATGGTAGCCTTGAGCTGATAGAGCTCAGGGACAATTCCCAGGCCCAGAATTCAAGTCCCATGACAGACAAAAACAAAAACTAAACAAAACAAAAACCCCATGCATTTCCTTTTCCCTGAGTAAGAAAGGTATATCATGTTTTCCTTTCAATATGGATCATCAGAACTCCTCGAAGATGCATTTGGCTCCTTTGGAGAAACTGGGATTTTATTTCTAAAGGTTTTTAAATTTAATTTAATTTATATTGTTTGTTTTATACTTGGTATTTTGTAATTAACAACTCAACAAAACAAACAAACTTTGGGATATAGTCAGAAATGATAGCTCCAGTATGTAATCCCAGCCTCTGGGTGGGGTAGGGGAGGGGTGGAGGGGTGGGGGCTTGTTGAGAGTCCCAACCAAAGACCATACACAGCAGGTGTATGATTGTCATTCCAAGCTACAGAAAAAGCACATGGCATGTCAACAAACACAAGGAAGCACAAATAGGAGGCTCGCAGTCCAGGCCATCTCAAGCACAAAGCAAGACCCTATCTTGAGAATAACTAATATATGCAGAGGCACTATTGTCTTGTCTTCTGATCTTTCTTTCTCATGAGACACTGAAGTATGTCTCCCTGAAACCATTGTGTGATAGATTCTTCTCATTCACATTCATATGTCTACTTTGACAAATGTCTTCTTCCAGATAATACAAACAGAATGCATGCTTCCTAACTTAAAATTTATAAAGTAGAGAAAAGCAAAGGAATTTGACAGTATCTTCTCTGGGAAAAGAGGTTGAAAACTTGGAATTCAATGTATAATGGAAAGAGCTATGATGATAGATATAATGAGAGATAGGGACTGTAGTTCAATCTCTGCTGTAGGCTATAGCCAGCTATGGTGGCTCTGCCAGCATCTTAGGTAACAGAATAGTGAACAGGAAACATGGTAGGTTGGTAGGCAGACTGCTTTGGGTTTATATTCTCAACCAATTTGGGGATGCTTGGCTTAGAGTAATTTTCACTTTTTCCATGTTCCAGGGTCCCCATCTATAAATGAATAATGATTGGTAACTGTTGGCCACCATTATTGTCTTACACATGGCCTAGTCTATCTCTAACTCATGTCATGTATAATCTTTTTCTTAGAGACACATGTCCAGTGCTGTCTATTTAGCAACAAACGGGCGTTGACCAACGGAGAAAATTGACCTCATTGACTTCCTTATGCCTGAGATCTAGTCAATCATCAGCTTATGCTGACTGTCTCCTTCCTGTTTCATTAATACATCCATTCTGTCTTCTTCAATGCCACTAACTATATCTAAATTTACCTCATCAGCATATATTGCCTAAGCAACTGTCATGTTATCCATTTGGTCTTTCTACACATAGTCCTGCCCCACACTCATACTGGGACCAGAGTGTCTTCTTTTTAAATTCTGTATGTGAACAACTCATTCTTATACTAAAGACCTTCAGTTGTCTACCATGGCTCTTCAGAAAAAGCACATTTGTAATGAATTCTAGAAGAATCTAGAAGCTACCTGGCCTTCAGGCCCATCCCTTGCCTCTCTATCTCTTGATCTCCCTGGGCTAGTCACACTGGATCCCTTTCCATTTCTGGAACAACTCATTCCTCATGTGACCTCAGGGCTGTCACATGGGGCTGAAACGAATCTTCAATTACCTGGCTAACTTCTCATTCTCTGAGATCATATTCTTAGGAGGAACTCTCCCCTGATTCTACTAAGTTAAGTCCTTTTGGGTTTTGTCTCAATTATAATTATTTTCATGTAGGTTTGTACATCCAGGATTATAATAGCATTACTCACAATAGCCCAAAGGTGAAAGTAACTAATTCCCAGTGATCCACAGTGAACTTGACTCCACTCAGGAAAACCTTAAGGTAGTTCAAGGAAAAGAGCCTCTCAGAGCCAGGATTTCCAGTGGATTCCTGGATTCTCAGTGGTGGCCACTCAAAACAACTCCCTCTTGAGACAGAGAATAATGAAATGTATATGAAAATAAAACAATGAAACCTGTTGAAATGGGATTTAGAAAAGGGGAAGAGGGTATAAACAATGTTAGAATGGGTGGGACAGACTGGGATGCATTATAAAAATGTGTGGAAGATGAGTCTGGCTGACTCACACCCTTAATCCTAGCTACTTAGGAGGCTGGACTCTGTGGATTGTGTTTCAACCCAGCCTGGGAAGGAAAGTCCAGGAGACTCTTATCTCTGATGAACCAGCAAAAAGTCAGAGATAAAGCTGTGGCTCAAGTGGTAGAGGGCTAGCTATGAATGAGAAAGCTAAAGGAGTGTGTGAGATCCTGAGTTCAACCCCCCCCCCCACCACACACAGACAGAAATGTCACAATGGAATCTCCCCTCTCCTTCCTGAGGGATCCCCATGTGCAAGATACTCTGCCCTTGGGCTGGAGATGTACCTCTGTCATAGAGCACTTGCCTAGCATGTGCTAGGCCTTGGATTCTATCCCCAGGACCAGGGAGTTAAACACACACACACACACACACACACACACACACACACACACACACACACTTCCCCATTTCCCTTGGAGATATATGTCCCCAGCCTAGCGGCCCTAGGGGATGCTCTGAGAATAGTGTCCACAGTGTCCTCCAGGCTTCCACTCTATCTCTCTGGTTTCCCAGGGTCAAAGCAGATGATGCTGGAAGATAATGAGGCACTTTGTTGCATGCCCACGTGTCTGCAGGTGTTCACCCCTGTTCCTGTCACCCCTTCCTTCTAGCAGCCTCACCAGGAAGCTACTATTGGACTGAGTCATGGAGACTTCTAATCACTTCCCCAGGTCCTTAGCCTGGAAGGGTAAGCGTCAGAGCTGGGATCCAGCCCCAGGCTGGCTGGCTCTGGAGTCTCACTCCTAACCTTACCCTGGGCTGTTCAAGCCAAAGGGACAGCAGCTGATGGCCCCAGGGTCCAGGTGTTCCAGTGACACTCTTCCTGAAACTACCCCTCCCTACAGCCCCTCCATCTGCCAGCAGCAGGCGTCACCTCTCACAAGCCTCAGAGAACCAGGCAGGATGTGTAACTGTGACCTTCCAAAGCAAGGGGCTTTCCAAACTCCTGCTCCTGCTGCTTTCTGCTCTAATATCCCAGGGAGAGGGGGTGCAGGCACATGACTGTACCTTGACAATTGGAGTGGAAGCAGAAAAATAAAAAAGCACCGAGAGGATCCTGTTTTATGTCCATGAGCCGTGTGCATGTGTGTATATGCACACGCATGGATGTGCATCTGTACACATAGGTGCATATGTATACTGGTACTGGAGTTAGAACTCAGGGCCTGGACATTATGCTTTAGCTTTTCCAACCAGAGCTAAAACTCTTAAGCCACAGCCCTATTTATGGCTTTCTGCTGGTTGACTGGAGATAAGAGTCACATGGACTTTCCTGCCCCAGCTGACTTGCAACCATTAACCTCAGATCTCAGCCTCCTGTGTAGCTAGGAATTCAGGCATGAAACTTGAGTGTCCAGCTGAGCTCTTTATCTTCAGATATAGAGTTTTAACTTCTACCTCCTTCTCTGTCTTCCTTCCCTCTAATAACTCATCTCTAAAACATTATCACTGCAAATACAGCGCAAGACAAGCTCAGTTCTCACCATCTGATGGGTGTCTCCCAACTACATACCCCTCGTTCAACATGTCAGCTCTCCCTGCAGTCCCAAACCAAACCATCACTCCCCATTGAAATCATTTGTTGGGTTTAGTAGCTGGGAATTGTGACTCCAACCACCACCACCACCACTCATCATCCACATTATCCACCAGCGACCTTTGTCCTGCTCTGGGCTTCCCTCCCCAGTGAAGTGTGAGTCCTTAGCTCCTTCCTTTCTATCTCTTATATTCTCCTTGATCTTGCATATTCTTCCCCCACCCCGCCCCGCTCACCCTCCCATCCTCATCCTTCTAGTACTCTACAAACATGTTGAAGTCCTTTCTATCTTTAAAAACACATGACACCCTGCCCCTCCCATTCTCCCTCAGCTTCTAGTCACCTTTCTCCAGTCCTTCTCACCGGGGCTTCCTGAGACAGTGTTCTTCTGTGGCTGTTTCTACATGTCCTCCCTCCTCCCCCTATATCTGTGGTAGCATTGACCTCATCATTTCATTCCACTGCTCTCTCCCACACCAACTCCAGGCAGCTCCCTGCTTCTTTTTCTTCATCCAGCTGACATTTCATATCATTCACCCCATCTCTTCTTGAGATCCTCCTGTCCCTTCCTTCCTGGGACATGAAGTTTTATTCTCTCTTCTTTTTCTTATCTGGTAGCTGCTTCTTGATCTTTTTTGATGAACTCTCCATCTGTCCAATAATGTATGTTCAGACATCTCTACCCTTAATCTTCTCCCAACTCTCCAGGCTGACCTCTCACTCTTCCTGTGATGAGCGACCCCCCTATACATGGATGCTTCCCCAAGTCTCTATTCCAGAACCAACTGTTCTCCCACTTTTTAGACCAGTACTGTCCAACAGAATGTGCTGTGATGATGTCTAAAAATGGCTGTCCAATCTGGTAGCCACCAGCCACATGTAGCTATTGGACACTTGAAACTTGGTTACTGAGGAATTAAATTCGAGAGATCATTTGCTTGTAACTTGCTTTTTTGGCTTTAGTTATTTTTCAGACAGAGTTTCCCACCCCCCCCCCCTTTTTAAATTAGGACTGGGTTTGGAACTGAGATCCTACCATCCATTCCTCCTATACAGCCATGATGACAGGTGCTCTCCACGATGCCTGGCTTGTGTTGAGATCTAGTCTTAATAAACTTTGGCACAGGCTGATCTGGAGCTGCTATCCTTCTGATCTTCACTTCCTAAGTAAGTAGGATTACAGATGGGTACCACAACATGCAGTACTTAGCATACGTTTTATTAAGGGGCTATAGTTGTGGGTTCAACTATGTCTGCTTCCAAAAACTATGCTGAAGTCCTAATACTCAGTACCTCAGAAAGTAGCCTTCTTTGGAACTAGGGTCTTTACAGAGGTAATAAAGTTGGAATGAAGCGATCTCTGACCCAATAAATCCTTATAAATCTAGAAAATGTGGGCAGAGATACGGAGGTAAAAAAAAACTATAAAAACCCAGGGAGAAGATAGGCTGGTGAATGGAGTTAGGTCAAAACTTTTGATAAGCCCCAGAACTTGGAAGAAGCAAAGACAGTGCCTACCTTACAGCCATCAGAGAACAGCCTAGCCTACACCTTCAGATTGGACTTCTAGCCTGCAGAACTGTGACAACATAGTTCTGATGTCTTAAGCCACCCTGTTTTTGATGGTTGTTTTTTTATGGCAGCTCTGTGTCATGCAACTAGGGAAGCTGACCTTACCCCTGAGAATGGCTTTAACACTTCCTTGCTGGTAGGCTGAGGTCTTGGAACTCTGAGGGAATGTGGGATCGATCTTCCTGGGGCTTCATTGGGAACATGGAACCCAACCTGGTTATCACCATTGAAACATGCCTTCTCCCGGGTACTAGTGGATCATGTCTGTAATCTTAGCTACTCAGGAGACTGAGATCTAAGAATCATGAATCCAAGCCTGAGCAGAAAAGTCCATGAGACTCTATCTCTAATTAACTAGCAGAAAAAGCCAGAAGTGGAAGTGTGGCTCAAGTGGTAGTATGCCATCTTAGAGCAAGAAAAGTCAAACAAGAGCAAGAGGCCCTAAGTTCTACCTCCAGTATCAACACACACTACACACACACGCCACAAACATCACCCCAGACTTCCTAAGCTAGAGAATGAATGGGTAAGATTCTGCTCAGCTAAGGCATCACAGAAGAGCTTGGAGTGTATGTGAGCCTGGCAGAGCTTCTGTACCCACTCACACTGGTCAGCTCCTGGGACATCTGTAGTCTCATTCTTAAAACAACCAAGTAAAGTTTCAGGATGTCCTGGTGGGCTCTACCACCCATTTCCCAAGACTGACTCACTCTCTGTGGATAGCAGCTGGCTGGGATGCAACAGCCTCTGCTTTCTTCTCCTTTCTTCTGAGTTTCCAGGAAGCACTTGGAACAGGATGTAAGAGCAGCACTTTCCATCCAGTCCTAACATCCTGCTTCCAGATGCAAGCAGCACACAGGCTCAAGGAGAGCACTTACGGGACTTGTGACCACAACATCCCAATTTCAAAATCTGAGTCTAGAAACAGGAGACCCTAGCATGGTCCTCTCCTTCTTCCATACAGGCCCTCAAAAATGACCACTTATTGGTTACATTTTATCAGTCCTTACTAATTCATAGCAATTTGGAGGACAGGGTTCCTTGTTACACTTGGTCCTTATGATCTGGGGTTCTGTTCCCAATAGATCCTCAACAGAAGTTGGGCAGAATAAATTTTGGGTGATTATTTGGGACAGAATCCCACTCTATAGAGCAGCATGGCCTTGAACTCATGATTCTCCTAGCTCAGCCTCCTGAGTGCTGGGATTACAATCCCTTCTACACTGGCCCTTGGACTTCCCAGCTTAAACAGTTAAGTATCATCTCACACAGTTCCTGTGAGGCTAGAACATAAGAGCTGTGAACCATATCATGGCTCTAACAGGGAGTTTCTCGTGAGGAAAAAGATATACTTTTGTCTGGGACTTGCCTTGAGCTCACCTGGGGTCTACTTTGAAGTGGTTCACTCATGTGGCTGCCATTTTGGTGCTATGGACAAGGGGGTCTCCTGTAGAGGACTGGTTGAGTATCCTCACAACATGGCTGACACTTTCTCCCCTAGAAAATGACAGGAGAATGCAAGGCAGAATCTGTAATGTCTTTTAAGACCTACTCTCAAACATTACTCCTCTGAGGAAAAAGCTTCAGTGGTAGAGCATCTGCCTAGCAAGAACAAGACTCTGAATTCAAACCCCACCACAAACAAGGGATATCTTGGTTACACAGGTTGGCCCCATCCATTTGGGGAAGGCTACAGAAGAACATGAACACCAAGAGCAGAGACTCATGGAGAAGGGGCATCTTGGAAGCTTGCTACCACAGTGCTAAATCTTATGTGCCACCGTGCAGCTGAGAGAAAGGACAATAACAGGTTGCTGAGGTAGGCTCGGATCATTCTCAGGTAGCTCTTCAGGCTAATCTTTACCATTTCTTCTTCCTGCAGTGTATATGGTGAGAAAGGAGGTCCCCAATTTCACAAGAGTAAGAAAGACACTGGGAAACCAGGAAATAGTGACAAGAATGAACATAACCTGTGTGAGGGATGGTATAGGGTAGCTAACATCAGGAAGGGAAAATGTTTGTAAGTGAATGAGGCAGCAGGAGCTGTTCAAGGAAGGCCTAGAAATCCCAGTAAACAAGTTTAAATGAGCTAGAGTAACAAGTAAATGTCAAGGGTCTTAAGCTTTGGCTAAAAACACATTCAAATTCCTGCAGGCTTGTTTGATGTGGGGGATTTGAGGCTGAGTAATGGAGTTGGAGAGTGTGAAGAAATTCTCCTGTAAGGGACACTGGCTTCCCCAGCAGCTTGGGTCTGTAAGGGTCAAGGCAATACCAGGAAATGGACTTTAATAGCTTCCTTCTATCTGGGTAGGAAGCTCAAGTTGATAAGAAATTGGAATGGAGTCTCCCCAAAGGAAGCGTTGGAGTGGGAGATAGTCTGTGTTTATACAGCCTGCCTGGGATGTCTGCAGTTTACACAAGCTGTATCCTCGGGCCAGGCTGAAGATAGAACCGCCTGACCTAGAAAAGCCCAAGTCTGGGCCCAGTGCCCAGCCAGCGCCAGGAGGAAGCTTCTGCCCAGACCCACCCAGCCTCTCAGAGGCTCGGAGCTTCTGGAACATTCTAGGGGTGGGGGATGTTCTGCACACCCCACACGGTTGTGACTTAAGGATGCTGGGGTGGAGAACTACCTGCTGATTCTTGATGAGCAGGCAAGGGGGCATAGCTCAAGAAAGGGCCTGTTTTGCATGTGCTATGCCCCAGGTTCAATCTGCAGCACTTCCAAGAAAGGAAGGGGGAGCCAGGAGTTTGGCCTAGTGGTATGGTGCTTGCCTGGCATGCACAAAGACCGGGGTTGGACTCCTCAGTACCACATACATAAGTAAAGCTAGAAATGGTGCTGTGGCTCAAGTGGCAGAATGCTAGTCTTGAGGAAAAAGCCCAAGGACAGTGCTCAGGCCCTGAGTTCAAGCCCCAGGACTGGCAAATAAAAGAAAGGAAAGGAAGGAAGGAAAGTGGGGGGAGTGTGGGAAGGAAGTGAGAGATGGAGAGAGAGACAGAAACAGAGAAAAAAAGAAGAAAGATAATTATTTGGGAAGAGGAGATCAGGAGGATTATTGTTTTAGGCCATTCTGGTCAAAAGTTCTCAAGACTCTATCTCAACCAATAAAAAGCTGGATACAATGGCATCTTTCTAGGTATGTGGAAGTATAAACGGGACGACTGCAAAGCCAGCAGTAAGTGGCTCACACCTTTAATTCTAGGAAGCTGAGATCTGAAGATCACACTTCAAATCAACCTGACCAGAGATGCCCATGAGATTTCAATGGACCGCCAAAATGCCAGAAGTGGAGCTGTGGTTCCAGTGGTAGAGCAGCAGGTTTGAGTAAAGAAGGAAGGGACAGTGTCCAGGCCTTGAATTCAAGCCCCACTCACATGCGCATGCATGCGCACGCACAGTTACAATCCTCCAGGGTTATCTGGGTATAAATGCAAGGGTTTGGGGTATGGTTCAAGTGGTAGAACATCCACCTAGCAAACATAAGACCTTGAATTCAAACCCTGACAACAAACCCACCCCAGAAGAAAATCTTCCAGTTCATTTCAGCTAGCAGCAGGGAATGTCAACCACATAAGAACCCTAATATAAGACTTTAGTCTTCTCTTTGAGACAATAAAATCGAACATGGAGATGTGTGGCTTTCTTCCATCCTCCCAGCGAGGACCTGTGTTTTAAAGAGGTCCTCACTATGAGAGCTGGATTGAGTCAGACATTTCTGTGTTTGAATCAGCACCCTCCCTTCAAGGGTGAGTTTACCAAGGCCACTTTTACTATTGAGAGCTTTCCTTTCCCCATCTAGGAAAGGACAAGGCCTTGGACAGTACCAGACAGGTAGCCAGAGCTCAGAGGACAATAGACACCATCAGTGTCCCATTGTTATCCCATGGCTATTTGTCTTGTACCTCCCTCCTTCTTGTTCATCAGCCCCCAACCTCCCTCATCTTCCCATCCCTTCCTCCCAGTCTGATTGTCTCAGCCCTGGACAGTGTGTCCCCACCCCTATTGTTTCCACTGTGACAGAATACAGCAGCATAGTGATGGCCCATTGGCCAATTCACCATGCCCAGAATAAACTCTTGCTCCTTGGTGCTTCCCACACCTAGCAGCCCAGACCTGGCCCACACGTCTTGACACTGCTGTGGTGGGGCTCAATCCCCCTGCATTGCCAGCAGTCCCCAGACACTCCTGATTGGGACCATGTGTGTATCGAGATGGAAACACATGGGCTCAGGGCAGGGAGCCAAGAGGGAGAGAGCTATTGGCCTGGATTTGCCTGACAAGTGATGCTTTCCCCAGGGAAGAAGTTAGGAGTAAGAAAGAAAAAGCCAGCCAGGGAGCAGAGAAGGCTTCCTACCAGGCCCTTTTCCCTTGGTTTCTAAGCATCAAGAACTTCTAAGACAGCTCAGCCCAGACTGAGGACCTCAAAGTTCTCCATACCTAAGGAGTGTCTCTCGCAATCTCAAACTCAGGGCAAAGTCTAGGGTGGCTCTGTGATTCAGAGGGTGGGGCTGAAGTTAAAATTTACTTTGCACTTAAAACAAATAAAAATAAAAATATACTGACTCCAGGCCTGGGTTCAGCTGCCTGTACCTGGGGGGCGGGGGGCGGTCACTGCCTAGCCAGCATAACTTCCTGGGTTCCTTCAACCTTTCCATGTTAACCCATCTCCCAGCATGTAGCTCCAGGGGCTACGTGGGCCTTCTTCCTCAACCTCCTCTCTCTAAAGATTAAAGTGTCTGGTTCTAAGTCCCATGGACTCTGTCTTTGTACAGCCTCCAGAAGAATCTATTTGCTTTCTGTGTGCTATCTCTGTACACTTGAGCCTTTGTCCTCCTTCTCTGGCTGATATCTTTCCTCATTCCAGTCTTTCATGAATACTGGTACCATGTGGATTCACTTGAAACAACACATTTGACACCAATTCCTGCTCAAAAATATTCCAGTGGTTCCTGTTCAGAGACAGTAAAGTCTCAGCATAGTTACTCAGGATACAAAGTCTTTTCTGTTAGACTCCACCCTCCCTCTTCAGCCCCAGCTGGTTAGTTCTAAGCAAACTGGCTTCTGCGTGGTCCAATGACCATGCCAAGCACTTGCTAGCTCTCAGGCTATTTCACCTGCCTGGCTTCATATCAACAACTTATGGTCTTGTCCAGATTGGCCCAGCAAAAGACCTCTGGTTTCATTTAACTAATGGACTGTGGCTAGAATAACAGGAATTTTGGATTTTCTTTCATGTCATTAATTTTTTAAACTTCAAAACAGTCTTATCTTGCTCATTAGAAAACAGATGTTTGGAACTTAATGTTTGGGACTTAATTTTGTGAATCTACTTTAAAAATTTTTTTTTTTTCAGTGCTGGTCCTTGGGATTGAATTCAGGACCTAGGCACTGTCTCTGAGCTTTTTCACTCAAGACTACTGCTCTTCCATTTGAGCCATAGGTCTATTTCTGGCTTTTTGGTGGTTAATTGGAGATAAGAGTTTCATAGACTTTCCTGCTGGGCTGGTTCGAATGCTGCAATTCTCAGTTCTCAACCTCCTGAATAGTTAGGATTACAGGCATGAGCCACTAGCGCCCAGTTTAAATCACTTTTTTGTGTGTGTGGGTCATGGGGCTTGAACTCTGGGCCTGGACACTGTACCTTAGCTCTCCAGCTCAAGGCTACCACCCTACCCCTGGGCCTGGACGTTGTCCCCAAGTTCTTCAGCTTAAGGATACTGCCCTACCTCTTGAGCAACAGCCCCATTTCCCATTTTCTAGTGATTATTTGGAGATAAGAGTCTCATGGACTTTAGTGCCTTGGCTGGCTTTGAACTCTGATCCTCAGATCTCAACCTCCTGAGTAGCTAGGATTACAGGCATGAGCTACCACGCCCAGCTATGAATCTACTTTTAATCTGCAAGTTTTATGAAATGTAAACCAAGGGTAGATACAGTGGACACATCTGTAGTCTCAGCTACTTGAAGGCTGAAGTAGGAGAGTTGCTTCAACCTAGAAAACAAAATAGAGCTGGATCCTGGTGATTCATACCTATAATTCCAGCTACTCAGGAAGCTGAGATCTGAGGATCACAGTTTGAAGCCAGACTAGCCAGATAAATCTGATGGACTATTATCTCTAACTAACTAGCTAAATGCTGGAAGCAGACACAGTAGAGTGGCAACACTGAGTGAAAAGGCTAATCAGGAGTGTGAGGCCCTGAGTTCAAGACCCAGTGCCAGCACAAAAATAAACAAAATTCTTCACACAGACACACACACACACACACACATCTAACTGCAGATCAAATACCTCTGATAAAAAGTTAGCATCTGGGGCCAGGAGTTTGGCCTAGTGGTAGAATGCTTGACTAAAATGCACGAAGACCCGGGTTCAATTCCTCAGTACCACATACATAGAATAAAAGCTGGAAGTGGTGCTGAGGCTCAAGTGGTAGAGCTCTAGCTCTAAGGATAGTACTCTAAGCACAAGGACAGTGCTCAGGCCCTGAGTTCAAGTCCCAGGACTGGTAAAAAAAAAAAAGTTAGCTTCTGGGGCCAGAAGCATAGCCTAGTGGTAGAGTGCTTGCCTCGCATACACAAAGCCCTGGGTTTGAGTCCTTGGTACCACATACACAGAAAAAGTCGTAAGTGGCGCTGTGGCTCAAATGACAGAGCACTAGCCTTGAGCAAAAAAGTGTTCAAGGACAGTGACCAGGCCCTGAGTTCAAGCCCACAACTGGTAAACAAAAAAAAAGTTAGCATCTGTTAGTATTACTGAAAGTGTAAAACACACACTAGATTCTAAAGATCTAGTTTCTTCCAATAAAGAATAGAAAAATCTTTTTGTTTTTTGGTTTTTTTTTGGTTGTAGAGCTTGAACTCAGATGACCTAGATAAACTATTCAACAGAATGCTCAGCAGGGTCTCAGTCAGGATTCACTGTGGGAAGCTCAGATGTTTCGAGCTTTAGTTAGGCCTCTATGAAAGGGGTCAACTATATACCATCACATTGCATTTTTCTAGCCAGGCAAGGAGCCTCCCACAGTACTTGCTATGCTATAGAGTATCCCCTCATCCCTCTCCTGATGTTGATTCTACAGAGTAAGGCCAAGAGACCCAACAGTACCTTGCTTTCACCGAGATCAAACTACAAAAATGAAGGCAAGCCCAGTTCCTTGGGTTTGTCTTCCTGAGAGAAGTTCACAACACTGGAGTACCCACATGTACCTACCCTTGCGGTGTGTCCAGTGGTAGCTCTCGGGAATGAGAGTGGACATGCTCACACCCCTACCGCATTACCATGATCTTGATGACAAATACCAGTTCATCAGTTGGACAAGTCAACAGAAGAAAAAGTGGCATTATTGATTGACTGAAAGCCTCCTCTTCCAGTCTGAAAACATCTCTGCCCACTTTCCAGATGACAAAATAAAGTCTATGCCCTTAATGTACCAGGCCAATGTCTCCACCTGAGCTTCTGATCTCTGGTGGGGAGGGGATCCCTTAGGATCTCTTCAGAGCTGAGACTTTGGGGACAGTCACTCTTATACCAATCTTTTTCTCCTTGTTATATGAGGCCCTTACCACCAGAAACATAATACCGTGGACTGTGAATGAGCTTGAACATGAGAAAGTGAAGAGTAAACAACCAATGGTAGGGCTTAGCAATGATGCAGGGAGGACATTCTGACAAAGATAATAACTCTCAAGCTTCCTTGGGGATTGTAAAGACATCTAGTTGCTCCTTCCTCTAATAGTTTAAAATAAACCCTCCCATGTATGGGCCAACCACGTGTCCCTTGATCTGGACCTCATGCCAACTCTTTACATAGATCTCTTCCCATTTCTACATAAGAGAGGGAAGACTTAGATCTTTTACCTGAGTTTCCACCCAAGTTCTTGCTATTGTTCTACATTTCTTCTCTGAAGACAAAATGCAGAAGAGATAAGATAATCAGAATCACTTTCAGTTTGGATAGAATCGTGGATTACCTCTCTACCTAAAGGAACTTTTCCCATCATAGTTCAAGAAGCCACATGTACAAGGTTGCCAGACCCACATCCAGCCACTTCTTTTGGCTTTCATTTCCTCCTCTCTAATTCCTATTGAGAAGAAAGCTCGTACGTGAAGCAGGCAAGGAAACTTGACTACAAGGCCTGCATCCAAAGTCCCCTGTGCTGCAGTTCTGACTCAGCACAGTTGCTGTCTTTCTCTGAGTCTGACCATGAGCTCACCTCTTTTCCTTAGCAGCTCACACAGGAGTTTAGAGAAAGATGAGTGGGTGACATTATTTGTTCTGGGAAGCAGTCTGCCATCTTCTGGACCAGCCCGCTGGATGAGCTCTAACTGCTCAATGATACACTGGTTAACAGTAAGCTGACGCTTTCTGGGGGTTTGTAAAGGCTCTGTAGGTCATGACATGTGACGGAGCCTGTGGCCCAGCCTGGTGTATGGGTACTGGGAAGTGTGAGGTATAAGCTTGCCAATCCAGTATCCCGAGGGAAAGATAGCAATGACCACTCGGCTGGGAACAGAGGATTCCAGTATGTGGAAATACATGGAGATTGAAGACTTGGAACTTCCTTGGAGAACTAGTACTTCTGGTAAAAGTTTCTTGTTTGTAACTAGCAAGTGGCATCTATATGAAAGAAAGCATAAAAAAATCTCCCATTTTTAAATGTGGTAAGAGAAGCCAGATGTGTGGTACACCTCTGTAGTCCTTTGCAGGAGGAGCACGGCCTATCATCCTAACAACTCAGGAGGCTGAGATCTGAGGATCACAATTCAAAGTCACCAGGGCAGGATTGTCCGTGAGACTCTTATCTCCAATTAGCCACCAAAAAAAAAAATTGGAAGTGGTGCTTTGGCTTAATTGGTAAAGAAAACAAAAACAAACACAAACAAAAAAAGTTTAGGGTCAGTATCCAGACCCCCAAGTTCGAGCCCCAGGAATAGCACTTACAAAAAGATATGCAGGGGGGAAGGGAAATGGGGACCATGACATGTGAAAGGGTATCAATGTGTGGGAATTAAGGCACCATTTATCTGGCAAATATCATGTAACCCTTCTATTAATTATAATAAAAATATATTTAAAAAAAAAGATATGCAGGCAAAAGCCTTTGTGTGCAATGTTGCAAGGCCAGTCGTTGGAGCACAAAATGAAGCACAAGCATTTCCAGGAGCTTTGGTGTGTCTGTGAGACAGTACAGGTTTCTGATCTGAGACTCGCCAATGTCTCAGCTGGTCATCAGTAGTTCACAGATCTTTTACAGAGGATGAGAAAAATACAACCAGTAATTAAAGTCATGTTTTTCATTACTAACAACAACAAACAAAACCACCCACAATTCAATTCCACATGTCTAGTTTCATATGAAAGTTTCCACAAGAGGAGTTTATTCTGGTCAGGGCAACATCAGCTGTCATTACAAAAGAAGTTGCATTTTGAGATTGAACTCATATGAAATAAATGTGTGGGATTGATATACCAGGTAAATACATTCATAGTCATAGGCCTTTTTTCTTTTTCTTTTCTTTTCTTTTTTTTTTTTTTAATTTCTTACTGGCCACCTGGAACATCTTATAAGCAGTACTGAGTTCCAAAGCATGAAACATCTTACTCTATTCAGCTTAACAGCTGGGCAGCTTCAAAATGGCAGACAGCCTGGAAAGATCTGGAGAAAAAGACCAAGTAAGCAACAAATAAAACTACTGGACTCCATGGTACCTTGAGGCCAAGTAAAGTGAGCTTTTGATCTTCTGTTGGAGCTCACATACCCAGGCATTCTGGATGCTAGGGCCAGTTGAGGCTTATCAGGGAGAGCAACGTAATGAGACAAAATCCAGAGCCTTGAGTCCGTAGGCTCTGCAATTGGCCATTGTGAGTGGAAAAGGGGAGAGTGGAGAGAAGGTGGGGGGAGGAGAGAGAAGGGAGAAAGAGATAAAAAGGAGAAGAAAGAAGGGAGAAAGGAGAGAGAGATTTAAGCATTTCTTCCCAGTCAGCTTCTTGTCTGGCCAAAGATTGAGGTTAATGCTGGGTGTTTCTACTAGACTATTGTTTGTAGTACAGTGAATGATATAAAGTAGGTCAGAGTACTTTGAGGCATTTAAAATATCACCCATATGGAAGAGGGTCATGATTTGGAGAGCCTGGGAATTCCCTTCCTTTCCGGCTAGGGAAAAGGGAAGTGGAAGAAATCATGCCTGCTGGAGCTGTGAGATTAAAATCCATCTATTCTGTATTGATGGTTACACTAGAGAGTTGTGTAATGAAACTGCTGGATGCATCATCATCTTTATTAGAAAATGAAGTCAAGGTTTAACTGTCATGTAATGTGACTGCATTTTAAATAAACAGCATTTAAAGGGGTATAGTGAGTACTTAAGTTGGCAACCAACTCATTTACTTAAATTGTATTTCCCATCATTAAAAAAAAATTTTTTTAATCCTTTGGAACTGTTCCTGAAGCCTCTGGCACATTCTTTTGACTAAGTCTGAGGGTGACACATTTTTGTCCTTTGTGGATAATCCTGATTTTTCTGTAAACAGCCTAAAGTTATTTGGCTCAAAGATTGGCCAACAATCAAAATAATATCGTTTTTTAAATTAAAAATAAACTGTGACTATAAAATAGGAGCCCATCTTCCTTTCAGTTTCTGAGAGATGAATTACAAGTTGATTCCAAGAATGGCAGTAATGGAAAGGGTTTATTGCCTCCTAAGGTATAAAGAGGAGAAAAATTGTTTAGAAATACGTTTCATTTTTAATCTCATCTTTCATTATTTATCTTTCAAGACTGCCCCTAAACTTTCAGCCTCTAAAAAGGATGCTAAAACTGATCTGGGTTTCCTGTCTTTTTAACACAGCTGGGGAGAGGAGGTGGGGTTTCTAAATTCTTCATTTGCGTATGAACCAACATCTGGATTTGCTGGCAACTTAATATCCAGAAGATTTGATTCAAATCAGTGGACTAAATATAATCTTTAAAAGTTTCAGAATATTTTCTTCACTCACTGATGAAACAATGTAACTAGAGATATCATTACATTGTAAACTGAAGTAGATTAGCTTCTGGTATGAATAATTAAAAATGTCCCTATTATTAAAGAAACAACTATAATGGCACTTTTCGGTACTTTTATGTGTGTGTATGTGTTGGTCCTGGGGCTTGAGTGCTGTCCCCTAGGTTTTTGCTTGAGGCTGGTATTCTATTGCCTTGGCATTCTAAAGCTCCCCTTCCATCATTTTGGTGCTTAGAGATAAAAGTCTCACAGATTTTCCTACTCCGACTCGTTTAGAATCATGATCCTTAGATCTTAGCCTCCTAAGTAGCCAGATTACAGGCTTCAGCTACTCTGTTCCAGCACTGGGGTTTGAATTCAGGGTCTCATGCTTGCTAGGCAGGTGCTCTAACACTGTACCACTTTTATTCACTATACATTACGCGCTGTGGCATACCTTTACACCTTCAAGTTTAAATGGAACCGATCTTTGCCTTAATTCCTTTTTTGTCTTTTTTTGTTTTTTGTTTTTGTCTGTAGTGGGGCTTGAACTCAGGGCCCGAGCACTGCTTCTGAACCCTTTTGCTCAAGGCTAGTGCTTCACCACTTGGAGCTATAGTGCCAGTTTCAGTTTTCAGGTGTTAATTGGAAATAAAAGTCTCACAGGGACTTTTCTTCCCCAGGCTGGCTTTGAACCATGATCCTCAGATCTCAGACTCCTGAGTAGCTAGGATCACAGGTATGAGCCACAGGTACCTGGCGCATTTGACTTTTAATATGGCAAATGCATACAGTAGAATTAGACTATTTCAAAGCATGCAATCCAGTGGCATTCACTAGTGTTCTATACTGAACACTATTTATGTGCTTCTTAAACTGCTCATCACCCCCAAAGGAAACCTGTATCCATTAAAGTCCCCCCCAGCATCCAGCCCCTGACAACACTTTCATTTCTCTGGATTCATTTACTTTCATTTTATCTCAGAAAAACTATACAATATGTAGCCTTTTTTTTATTTAGTGTATTCTTAAAATGAATTGGCAATGTATATCAGGATTTCATTTTTTTCTATTACTGAATAATTCTATCACATAGATATATCACATTTCCTTTAACCATTCATTGACTGAGAAGCCTCTAAGCTGCTTTTATCTTTGGCTATTCTTAGTGTTGCCATGAATACAAGTATACAAATTTTTGTTTAGACACGTTTTTTCAGTGACTTGGGGATATGTACCTAGAAGTTGGATTGCTGGGTCATGTGGAAATCCTATAGTTTGCTGCTTTAGGAAAAAAAAAAAACCCTTCACCCCCTCCTTTAAAATAACAACCATTAGTTATATGAGGCAGGAGTTCTATTGTAACATTTCCACATGTTTACAATCTCACCCTTTCTATCACTCTTGACGCTCTTCTTCTCCCCTTCTTAAAAACCATTCCAACAGTTTTCACTAAAGCTCTATATAGTGTTTTTATATTATGCTCTATGTTAACTTCTTCAGGAACCACTGAATCATGACACTTTCTTGTAGTAATATTCTTGTGATTCCCTCCTCCTCCTCCAGGGTGGCCTTGAATTCCCATCTTCCTTCCTCAGCTTCCAGAGCACTGGGATACTAAGTGTGTATCCCCACACACCTGGCTGACTCATGTTTATGTCTTGGTCATCAGTTAGAAGACACAGGGTAGTCAAACGCCCAGGCTGGGCTCCAGGTGGTCTCTTTTTCAGCAACAATTGATTAGAACAATCAGGCTCTCTCTGAGCCAGCCAAGCTTGTTCCAAGGCAAGGCTCCACACAGGCCTTTGAACAGTTTCTCTGCTGCTTTACATGTTACAACATGAACTAGCTGGGCAGGAATAACTTCCTGCCTCCTGGGCTTCCTTGCTTTTCCTTTATGCTGCCCAGACTGCAGGAAAAAGATATTAACTAACTTTAAGAGGCAGTCCTCCTGTCTTTGCTGAAAAGTTCAGATGAGCACCTGGAGTCAGTGTAGATCAGGGCTTTGCCCTGGACAGAACCTATTACTTGTTCAAGAAGAAGGCCTGCTTAACTCTGATACACAACAGAGAACTCTTCCATCCAGGGTAAATCTTTACCACACTTTCGACCTGACAGCATGGCCCAGTGATCCTGACCCCTAGCACACACAGATCCAGGACTATGGCCCATCCCACTTTCCAGATTGTCTACTGAACAGGCCTGGCCAGCACAGCAGGAGATAATCCAACTACAGCGATTGTTTACTGCAACCATTGTATTGAGTCATGAGGCCTCTGGATCAGGAACCCAACTCCAGACAGTAACTGATTTACAGTACTGAGCTCTGATTTTTTTAAGTTAAACTTGTCTATAAGCTTCTCATAGTGCAGACCTCTTTACCCAAACTCTATAAACATAAGGATGTCATTGAGCTACAGAAGCCCAAACCAAGGAGAATCATGTGGCAGTGACAAACCCAGACAGACAAAACTAAAATACTAAAGACAAAAAGCCTGGAGCCAGTAACTCATGCTTGTAATCCTAATTGCTCAGGAGGCTGAGGTCTGAGGATTATGAATGGCCATTTGAAGCCAGCCAGTAAGACCCTCATTGCCAATAAACTACTCAGAAAAAGGCAGAAGTGGCACTGGGGCTCAAGAAGTAGAGGACTCACTGATCTTGGGCATAAAGAGGCTCAGGGACAGCACTTAGGCCCCTAGTTCAAGCTCCAGGACCGGCCAAAATTAAAAAGAATCACATAAACTGAATGCTGATGACTCATGCCTATTCAAGAGGCTGAGGTCTGAGGATCTCAGTTCCAAGCCAGACAGGGCAAAGTCTAGAGACTCTTATCCCCAATTAACCACATATAGCACGTGGCCCCAGTACTAGAGTGCTAGTCTTGTGCAAAAACGCTAAGGAACAGGGTGAGTCCTGAGTTCAAGCCTCAATGCTGGCAAACACACACACACACACACACACACACACATGACAACACTGGTTCCTGAGGTCTCTGCCACATAGCCACCCTGCCAACGCAGCTGTAGCTTTTCTCATCTCCTGGCAGCCCTTTCTGGTGCCCTGGTCCAACTCTACTGTTAGAGCATTAAAAAAAAGAAATAAAGAAAAAGGTGTCTGGGTGGTCATACCGTCTGTAATCTAGCAGGAATACTAAGATTCACCCTTGGCAAATCTAGGTGTGTGTGCTTATCTGTTTCCTCGATGGAAGGCTCGCCCTCTCGTGTCCGGTGTGGGGCGGGGGAGGGGGGATTTTGGCTATGACGTCATTCCCGCCCCCTTCAGTGACTTCGGGGAGTCCCACCCGGGTCCCAGCCGCTCCACCCCCGGCGGCCGGGTGGACACTGGTCGCCCCACGCACGCCATCCAACCTTCCCAACTTGGATGTCAACGGTGTCGCCCTAAGAAAACGCAACCCAAACCTTCCAGGCTTTCCCCTTTGCCTGCAGGCCAAATCATTTCTCCAGCGACCGTCACCGACCCAGGGCACGTGGAGGTGACAGCCGGCGGCGGGAGCGTAACCTGAAGAGAAGCAGCGCCGGCGGGAGGAAGGGCGCCCCCAGGCCGGAGGCCCGGGCCCGCCAGGCGCGGCCCTGCGCCTGACAGCGCGCGGTTAAAAGGAAACAGAAAGCCCGGTTCGGGCGGGCGCGCGCCGGACCCGGCTCACGTGACCGTCCGCCTGGAGGCTGCTCCCCGCGGGCGCGCGCCCGGCCGCAGGCACGCCAGTCAGGGCGCGAGCGCGTGATTCCGCCGGCTCCGCTGGCGTGGGTGTGTGTGTGTGTGTGTGCGTGTGTGCGTGTGTGTGCGTGTGTGCGCGCGCAGGCTCAAGGGAGCGCGGCGCTCGCGGTATACGCGCTCATCCCCGCCAGGCGGCGTGCGCGCCCTCGCCTCCGGGGCCACCGCCCCTTCGGGGCCCGCCCTCGCTCCCTCCCTCCCAGCCTGGCCCGGCCCGCCCTGCCCGGCCCGCCCTGCAAGTCAGTTCGTTGGTTCCCTCCCTCCCTCCCCGGGCGCGCTCGGGCCGCCGGCTGCGCTCCCCGCCCTCGAGCCGCGGAGCCGGAGCCGCCCGGCGCGGGAGGAGGCGGAGGCGGTGGAGGAGCCGCAGGGGCCCGCCGAAGCGGCGGCGGCGGCGGCGGCGGCGGCAAGATGGCGGACTTCCTGCCGTCGCGGTCCGTGCTGTCCGTGTGCTTCCCGGGCTGCGTGCTGACGAGCGGCGAGGCCGAGCAGCAGCGCAAGTCCAAGGAGATCGACAAATGCCTGTCCCGGGAGAAGACCTACGTGAAGCGGCTGGTGAAGATCCTGCTGCTGGGCGCGGGCGAGAGCGGCAAGTCCACCTTCCTGAAGCAGATGCGGATCATTCACGGCCAGGACTTCGACCAGCGCGCGCGCGAGGAGTTCCGCCCCACCATCTACAGCAACGTGATTAAAGGTGCGGGCGGGCGCGGGGACCCCGGGACCCCGGCTGCGGCGGCGGCCGCGGGCCCGGCACCGCCCTCCTCCGCCCCGTCCCTGGCCGACGCGCGGAGCTCGCCCGGCCGGGACCTGGAGGGACCGGAGGGAAGGGGGCGCGCCCCCGGGGCCGGACACTCCACGGGGGAGCGAGGCGAGCCGGGAGTCTCGGGGTGCGGGTGACCTTTCCGGCTCTCCTCCCTGCTGGGCGACGCGGCCGCGGGCGGCAGCCGCACCCCCTTGCACCCCTCTGCACCCCCCCATTTCTTCTTGGACTTCTGGTCCCCGCTCCCCCCCCAGCGTGTCCTCCCCGAGTCGTCAAGTCGCCTGCGCTCCCGACTCCCGGCGTCCTTGGGCCGCTTGCTAGGCAGGCAAAGGGGGTTCTGGAACGGTCTACCGGTGGAGGAGCCTCGCCCGGGACTCTTGTCAAGGGCGTGGGGTGACAGTCCTTGGTGCCCTTTGCGGGGTCGTCAGGTTTACGATGTAACGTCGGGAAGCAGTTGTCCGCAGTTAATCTTAAAGGGGCGGGGGGGGGGGGAGAAAGAAAGAAAATTAGACTTTTCGCCCCAGTGTAACAGGATGTTTGCCTGTAGGCACCGTGCAATGCATCTTCTCCTCTGCTTTTTGCTAAGTAATCCAGGGCGGGGGGAAATGCAGGTTTTATGAAGTGAAGTAGACAGCTCTGGCCTCCAAGTGACACCGATTGGGTACAGGTGGAGTTGATGTCTTAGCGTTGGACTGAAGAATGGGGCTATGCTCCTGTATGGCAGGTCTTTAATTTCTGGGCCTTCAAAAGAATTAGAGGTGTGCGTGGGGGGGGGGGCGACATTTTAAAGAAGTAGCTACTCTGTCTGTGAGAAGCGCTTTGGTCAAATTCAGGCACAGCACTCAGCACTGTCACCTTGTTTTATCCAGGAGTGTGCTATAGTGTGCAGGTCTTTTCAAACTGTTTCATCTCTAGGAATTTACATTCAGGAAGTATGTATCCCCTTGCCGTGCACTGAAGGAATTATGTTAATGAATAGTCAACCAGCTAACTGTGAACCAGGTAAGCACCTGGTTCTTAATGTGCAGTATGTCTTGAGTGTGACCTTGGAGTGTCACAGTGAGGTGAACTAAGTTGTTGGGCATTCATTTTTCTCAGTTGGCATGATTAGAACATTGACAGCAAAACAGTTTTCATTCATTAAACAAGTCACTTCCCACTAGACTGCTAAGATGGATCAAAAGTAGCAGTTTGATAGAAATACTAAGTTTGAACTAACTTCTGTTATGCTGAAAGCTTTGTTTATATATATATATGTATATATATATATATATAATTTTTCTCCAGTTGAGTCTCCCTCCATTTTGGAGAAATCTAAAGCTGGCCTACAACTTACACTGATTGGAAGGATGGGCTGGGAGAATGCTTCAAGTTTTGATGTGTTGCTAGAAAGACTTTCTGGGATTAGGATGCTGAGGGACCAAACTGAACATTGTTATAATGTGTGCCTCTTAGTTCTACAAGTAAATGTGTTTCAGACAGGTGTATACACCCAGTGTTGAAGCTCTTGTCTTCAGCTTTGGTTCCTGGACTTTGGGCTCTGCCACATAATCTCTTCCTTCTTGAATTTGGCTTGACTACCTTTACCCCAAAAATTATTTTACATAATTGCAGCATGTTAAAGTTCTTCAGAGAGAGCAATTGAGTTAATAGTGTTTTCTTTTTTTTTTTTTTTTTGTCAAGTCCTGGGGCTTGACTCGGGGCCTAGGCTCTGTCCTTGGTCACTTTTTGCTCACCCGGAGTGCTCTGTCACGTGAGTCACAGCGCCACTTCTGGCTTTTTTGTGTATGTAGTACCAAGGAATGGAACCCAGGGCTTTGTGTATGCTAGGTGAGCACTCTACTAGGTAGCACTAGGCCATTCCCTTCTTAAGGCTCTAGCTTTACGATGGTAAGCAACTTTTAAAAAATTATCTTTATGTGGTTGTACAAAGGAGTTTCAATTCAACATGTCAGTTGTGAGTATGGTAACTTTTTTTTGTCAGCCATGGGACTTGAACTCTGGGTCTGGGTGTTGTCCCTGAGCTCTTTAGCTCAAGGCTACTGCCCTACCCCTTGAGCCACAACACCACTTCCAGTTTTCTGGTGGTTAATTGGAGGTAAGAGTCTGATGGACTTTAGTGCCCTGGCTGGCTTTGAACCACAATCCTCAGATCTCAGCCTTCTGAATAGCTAGGATTACAGGTATGAGACTGCGCCCAGCAAGTATGGTAACTTTAATAGAGAAAAAACAACAAAAATAACAAAAAATTCTGGGAAGATAAGGGTTGTTTTAAGGAGGTAGGTTTGACTACTAAAAATTCAAAAAAAAAAACCACAATACTGGAATAAAAGATTATTCTAAGGTGGGCACTGGTGGCTCTTGCCGGTAATTCTAGCTGCTAAGGTGGCTGAGATCTGAGGATCCCCACTCAAAGCAAAATTGGGCAGGAAATTCCATAAAAGTCCATGAGACTTTTATCTCCAATAAATTTCCAAAAAGTTCAAAGTGGAGCTGTGGTTCAAGTGGTAGAGTGCTAGCCTTGAAGTTTTATTGTTTTTTTTTTAAACGCTCAGAATCACCCAGACCTTGAATTCAAGTCCCAGGACCGACATGCGTGCACACACACACACACACACACACACACACACTCCAACATTCAAGAATATCTCTTCTAACAACACTTTTTCTTCTTTTTAAACAAAGGTATGAGGGTGCTGGTAGATGCCCGGGAGAAGCTTCATATTCCTTGGGGAGATACTGAAAACCAGCTCCATGGAGACAAGCTGATGTCGTTTGACACCCGGGCCCCCATGGCTGCCCAAGGATTGGTGGAAACACGAGTGTTTTTGCAGTATCTTCCTGCTATAAGAGCCTTGTGGGCGGACAGTGGCATACAGAACGCCTATGACAGGCGGCGTGAATTCCAGCTGGTAAGACATTTGCACTTGTGGTTTGATTCTAATGGCAATTTAATAGTATCTGACTTAGCACACTTTTTTTTCCACTGACTTCTGTCATGTAAAATGTATCTGTCCAGAACTGTGGCCTCAGCTATTTAGATTGCTATATATGAGCCAAAGTTAACTATGGATTTAATGAAGCTACTGTGTTGATTAATTTTTTTCCTTTTTTGAAAGTAATATCATGTAGTTAGGCACTTTCTTTTTGTTTGTTTTCTTTTTGAAATCATGTTTCTCCTAATCATAGCACTAACAATCTTTCAAAAACATGGTTAGCTTTATTCTGGAATAAGAATTTAGCAAATGAACCTGTAAGTGTGTTATTAATTAGCCTATAGAGGTAATTAGTCTGATGTAAGGAGGTTAAAATTTTCACAATAATTGTGCTTTTTATGCTATGTTCAAAAGCATGTTAGCACATTTTATAAAATGTTCCTTGGGGCTGGGAATTTGGCCAAGTGGTAAGAGTGCTTGCCTAGCATGCACAAAGACCTGGATTTGATTCCTTGATACCACATACATAGAAAAAGCCGGAAGTGGTGCTGTGGCTCAAGTGGTAGAGCACTAGGCCTTGAGAAAGCCCAAAGTATGGTGCTCAGGCCTCAAGTTCAAATCTCAGGACTGCCCCCCCCAAAAAAAAAGTTCATTTAAAAAACTATTTTCTGTGCTTTTATCTCAGATGGGAACAAAATTTATTTTTATTTTTTTTGCCAGTCTGGGCTTGAGCTCAGGGCCTAAGCACTGTCCTTGGACTTTCTCAAGGCTAGAGCTCTACCACTGGAGCCTCAGCAGCACTTCCGTCTTTTTTTCTACGTATGTGGTACCAAGGAATCAAACCTGGGTCTTCGTGCATGCTAGGCAAGCACTCTACCACTAGGCCAAACTCCCGGCCCCAGAATTTATTTTATATATTTTTTTTCCTCCTAAATAGCACTACCTGTAAAATATTTAGTAGCTGCTGAATAAAGGGTAGAAAAGAAATCTAACCAAGGTTAAAGATACAGAAATGAACCAGTCTTGGGACTCATGCCTTACTCCCAGCTACCTGGGAGGTTGAGGCCAGAGGATCATGACTTCCACACTAACCTGGACTACATAGTAAGAAAGATTTTTTGGGGGGGGGTCATAGGGCTTGAACTCTGGGCCTAGGCGCTGTTGCGCTGTCCCTGAGCTCTTTAGCTCAAGGCTACTGCCCTACCCCTGGAGCCACAGCCCTACTTCCCATTTTCTAGTGGTTCATTAGAGATAAGAGTCTCATGGTCTTTAGTGCCTGGGCTGCTCTCTTTTAGTACCTGGGCTGGCTTTGTACGGTTATCTTCAGATCTCAGCTTCCTGAGTAGCTAGGATTTCAGGCGTGAGCCACAGTGCCTGGCTAAGAAAGATTTTTGACTCATAAAATGAAAACAGAAAAGATACAAAAATAACAATTGAGGCAGATTATTATTTTTTTTTACCATGTGGTGGATTTTACTTGCTAAAAACAAGAAAGATTCCAGTAGTGATAGTAATCTAGACCATATATGCAGTTTCAAGGTAATTTAGATCAGAATTATTTTATGTAACCTTATTAATATAAAGTGAGGTTGTTTAATAGTGACCCCAACCTTAAAGCGATCCACATTTATGGGTGTGGCTGTTCCAGGAGGTACAGCCAGCAGTCTTTGCTGTTAGAAGCAGTCTTAAGTATTCTAGAATAGTGTTTCTAGAACAGTATTTAAGATATCTTTTTATAAAACTGACACTTTTATTTTATCCTTAGTGACCGTTGATTGTGTGTCATCTTGTTAGTTCTTTTGTGTATGTATCTTTTCAAATAATTTGGTTTCTGAAAGACAAGGACTGCCTCACTACTAAGTAGTTTGTATATTGAAAATTACGAATTTAACTGAACAAAGAGTCTTCTTCCAGTTCCCAGATCTCTGGTTAGTTTTTGACCTTGGGTTACTATGGTTATTGTTGTTAATCTGCTTGCGTGAGTTCCTTCGTGTAGCCTTCCTCACTTACTCTTCTTATTCTTCTTGATTCTTACTCTCCTCCTCAGTTCCTTTTCTCAACAGAGTATAGTTTCCACTCTATTTTTTCACAGACTCTTATTAATCTTTCCAAGGTCAGAGAAGAAGCAGCCTTTCTGAAATACTTATCCAGTACATATTGAGTGAATAAATGAATGACTGTGTAACTGAAAGTTCTCTGGGAAAGTTCTGTATTTGTCCTAAGCACCATCTAATTGATGTTGAGCTTCAAATTCCCGGCCACCGATGTGTTTTGAATTGGGGCTTTTAGGTCTTTGTCTCATGTTGAGGCTCATGTTTGTCATGCTTAGGGCCAGGAGTTTGGCCTAGTGATTAAAGTGCTTGCCTAGCATGCATGAAGACCCGGGTTTGATTCCTTGGTACCACATACACAGAAAAAAGCCGGATATGGTGCTGAGGCTCAAGTGGTAGAGCTCTAGCCTTGAGAAAGTCCAAGGACAGTGCTTAGGCCCTGAGCTCAAGCCCAGGACTGGAAAAAAAAAAAAAAAAAAAGAAAAGATGCTTAGAAAAAAAAAAAAAGAAAAGATGCTTAGATGTTTCTTTTTCATTAAAAGCAAATAGGCAAAGTCACTCAACACGAGGACCTGAGCCAGTTAATGCTACAAGAGCAAAAAAGTTCCCAAAGACAGGTTCCAGAAATCATTTTTTTTCTGATAAAAAGTAGGGAAATAGGGACCGGGAGTTTGGCCTAGTGGTAGAGTGCTTGCCTAGCATGCACAAAGACACAGGTTCGATTCCTTAGTCCCACATACATAGAAAAAAGCCAGAAGTGGTGCTGTGGCTCAAGTGATAGAGCTCTGACTTTGAGAAAGCCCAAGGACAATGCTCATGCCCTGAGCTGAAGCCCAGGACTGGCAAAAAAAAAAAAAAAAGGTAGGGAAACACAAGAAAGCAAAAGACAAACAGATTGAAATCTAATTCAGACTTCAGTGTCCTCAGAATTGTTAACCTGATGCCTGTTAGGTGCTTGATTTTTTTTTTTTCTTTTTCAGTTGTGGGACTTGAACTCTGGGCCTGGGCGTTGTCCCTGAGCTCTTCAGTTCAAGGCTACTGCCTTACCCCTGGAACTACAGCGCCACTTCTGGTTTTCTGGTGGTTAATTGGAGACAAGAGTCTCACAGACTTTAGTGCCCATGTTGGCTTTAACCATGATCCGCAAATCTCCTGAGTAGCTAGGATTACAGGAGTGCCTGGTGGTGCTTGATTATTCTGTGGAATTAATGATACTCTGTGGTAGTGGGTGTAGTATTGGGTGCTTTTCTTATTTAAATTGTCCTCCTAGTTCCTTGCATAATGAAAATCCTTAAGTCCTATCCTTTCTTAAATCTGTCCTCTTCTTTTCTTTCTTCCACTTATTCAAACATAGCATAGGGTGGCTTAGAAAGCTTTGATTGATTTGCCACTGCTCCCAGAGTGTACCTCTTGGCATGAGTCAAAACAGTGACTGTCTTACTTCTGATGCCCATAGTATACTTCCTTAGGCCTCTGAATATATCCTCTAACCTGTTCATCCTCACATGTCCTCATTTCTGGTGCAGTAGCTCTCCTTACTGCCCCACATGGAATGGTCATACTTGCTTATTCTTCTTACTTTTTTAAGTTTTTGAGGTGGGAGAGGTCTCACTATGTAATCCTTACTGGCTTCAAACTAGTGATGCTCCTGCCTCAGCCTCCTGAGATTATAGAGATTATAGATGTGTATCACCACACCCAGCATTAATTACATATTAATGTAACTAATGGTGGTCCATTGACAGCTGGCATCAGATTAACTGGAACATTTACTAAACAAAACAAACAGATTCCCATAGGTCATCATAGGAGGGTCTGGCTCAGGAACTGCATGGGACTGTTAATATGTATTTTTGGCAAGCTGCATATGTGATTTGGACAAATTTGCTCCTGGCACATTGACCTTTCCCCTAGTGCCTTGGGCACATATCTGGTTAGATGCTTTCCCACTCCTCTAGGCTAAAGCACATCTCTAGCCTGTGGTTTCTTGAGTGTGCTATGTCTTAACTCAGCCTCTGTGTGTATCAGATTTACTGCAGTGCATGTGGCTCCTCACTAGTACACAAGCCCTGTAGAATGGCCTCATTCATTGTCTTTGCATCCTCTAGTATAGGGCCCAATATTTAACTTTCTACTAGATATTCTGAAGTGTGAAGAGCCTATTAGAAAAAAAAGTGAAGTGTTCTACATTACATGAAGCTACTTCCGGAAAACAGAAATTATTTCTGTATGCCAGTTTATTAATTTTGTAGAAAATGAATAAATCCTTGAATTTATATGTCATGTTTTCCCTTTTTATGTTTAAGAATGTATTTCTGAATTTGTTTGGTATTTTTGATGTTTTGAGACATAGTTTCAATTTGTAGCCACACCGGCTTAGAACTCCTTACCCTTTCTGTCTGAGCCTTACAAATACAACGATTAGAGGCATGGATCACCAGGCCCAGCTATTTTTGCTACATTTGGATAGGAAAAAGTAAATGGAGAAATGAGGTAACTAAAATTAAATTAGTGGGTTTTTTTTCACTTAGCAATTACGAAGCTTCTAATGAAAATTGAAATAAAAGAAAGCAAAACCCAGTTCTTAATAGGAACTATAGCTTAAATTTTGCAGGAGATGGATGCTTGTTACTTTGGGGGTAGAGAGCTAAGGGACAGAATTGTAATAGCACAGCAGGCCCTTCATTTGTTAGTAATAACTTGGGGTGCAAACATGAATGCTTTCTTTCCTGAGTTCCCCAAAGCAAACATTTCCTTTTCTGGTTAGTTTCTATTATGAGTAAACTAAATAGTTTAAGTATGGAAAAGAAAAACCTACCATTCACATTCTTGGTATAACTCAAGGTACCTTTCTAGTTACAAACTAGCAAATTGAGGATAATATGCCATAAATGGACTGGACTAAATGCTATTCATACCCCAGCTATACATTCAGCATCACCTACCACGGCACTCAGGATATGCTCTGCCTTTAAATCTTCTAGGGTGACAGTAGCTAGGAAGTTTGGTAACTTGGGTCAAGTAATGACTGGGTTATGATACTTGGTAGATGTGGATCAAACTAACAAAATAGCAGGGAGTCACTGCGGTTTTAATTTCTATTATTAATTGCAGCTATTTGTTGAGAAGTATGAGTCTCTAGCCACGCAGGACCAGGACAGCATGTGTGGTGGAGAGGAACCCTGCCAGCTTCCTAGTTTCTGTGAACAGTTTAACATTGTCAGCACTAACACAGCTTCCTGTAACGGCCAGCCTGCCTTTACGATTCCTGAAACCCAAAGCAATTTCTTTGTTCATCATTTATTGTGCCTTAGCTTGGACTCAGTTTTGCTCAAGTGGTATAATTTGTGCTTGATGCTAGTTACACATTTCTTTGCGCTGATAAGGTCCACTGCTCATGAAAACAGCTTCTCTGCTCAGTCCAGGTGGTTCATGATTTGTTTGTAAAAAGGAATTCAGTGCCAAGAAATAGAATTGAATCAATCATCTGTTTATTCTCTAACATTAATTTTGGATTTGCTTTACCTGTGATTCACTTACTTCTTGCATTTATAAAAATCCATGCTTTAGGGTGAATAGTATTGGGGAGTTACAGGGTCCCACTATGTATCCTAGACTGTCCTCAAACTTAAGTTCTTTCTGCCTCAGTCTCTAGAGTGCTGAGATTACAGGTATACTTAATCGCACCCAGAAAATATCATATTCCTTTTTGAGAATTTGATCCATAGTCTGTATGGATAAAATCAAGCAGACTGTGACTTCTAGTTAGTTACTTAAAGCCTGTTGACTGTCTCCTGATTCTAAATGTAAGGTAGAGTCTTTCAGCCTGTATTACATAAGGATTAAATATATCATTAGAAACTTAAAGTATATGTCTCTAGAGGTAGAATTCCCTTCTGGCTAGTTTGATGAGATGTCATAATGTGTATATTTTTTCCAGACCTGGAAACCCAGGGCTGTCATATTGGTTACTTTTAAAACAGAGAGGATATTTTGGCATACGCTTGCAGTTTGTGTGTGTCTGTGTGTCTGTGTGTCTGTCTGTCTGTTGGGGGGGGGTTGACACCTATGCAAATAGGCCTGTCACTTGTGTGTCTCATTATTCTGGCATTTCTGTACTCCTTTTTTTTTTTTTAATTTAATTTTGTTTTTTTTTTTGCCAGTCCTGGGACTTGAACTGAGGGCCTAAACGCTGTCCTTGGGCTTTCCTCAAGGCTAGAGCTCTACCACTTGAGCCAGAGCACCACTTCCAGCTTTTTCTATGTATGTGGTACCAAGGAATTGAACACAGGTCTTCATGAATGCTAGTCAAGCACTCTACCACTAGGCCAAACTCCTGGACCTTCCTTTTTTCTTTTCAAATGGAAACTTGACTGTAGCATGTGTGGGTATTTGCCGCTGGTGGGGAATTATAAACTACTTTCTTCTGTATGACCTTCTATATTGTGATAATTCATGCTGTTCTGAAAATGTTTATTAAATAGCAAAGAGGTAGATGGAGGAAGAAAAATAGTTTTGTTAGAAAACCAGACTTTAAAGCTGCGTGCGATGTCTCACACCTGTAATCCTAACTACTCAGGAGGCTGAGTTCTGAAGATTGTGGTTCAAAGACAGCCCAGGCACTAAAGTCCCCTGAGACATTTTTTTTTGGGTGTGTGTGAGTTATGGGGCTTGAACTGGCCTGGGCGCTGTCCCAGAGCTCTTCAGCTCAAGGCTACTGCCCTACCCTGGATCTGGGTATTTTCCCTGAGCTCTTCAGATCAAGGGTACCTCCCTCCCTACCTTTGAGCCAAGCCTACTTCCCATTTTCTAGAGGTTAATTGGAGATAAGAGTATCAGGTCCTTTTGTGCCCTGGCTGGCTCCGAACCTTGATCTTTAGATCTCAGCCACCTGAGTAGATAGGATTACACTGAGCCACGCACCCTGAGACTCTTATCTCCAGTTAACCACTGGAAGTGGCACTGTGGCTCAAGTGGTAGAGCCGTAGCATTGAGCTGAAGAGCTCAGGTACAGTGCCCAGGCCGAGAGTTCAAGCTCGATGACTGATAAAACAAAAACAAAAAAACAGACTTTTGTTTGAGAACCCTTTATCGAGCTTGCTTGGAAGAAAAACAGGTACTCTCTGGGTGAAATATTACCTGTTCATCTTTTATGAATAAGTAGCATAATTACTTATGTATCCATTTATATGGATATCAGTATATATTCATCCAAAACAAGTGCTTATTTCTGTAGCAGAAAAAAATTCCTCCTGCTAATAATCACTGTTAATACTTTATTTTATTTTTTGTGCTGGTCCTAGGGTTTGAACTCAGGTCTGGGTGCTGATCCTGAGCTTTTGTGCTTAAGGCGAGCACAATACCCCTTGAACCACAGCTTCATTTCTAATTTTCTTTTTTTTCATATATTTTTTATTGTAATTAATAGAAGGGTTACATTATATTCGCCAGATAGAAGGTGCATTAATTCACATACATTGATACCCTTTCTCATGTCTTGGTCCCCATTTCCTTCTCTCCCCACCCCCTTCATTTCTAATTTTCTGATGGTTAGAGATAAGGGTATCTCAGTTTTGTCTGCGCAGGCTGGCAACAAAGGCTGAGCCTGGGATCTCAGCCTCCTAAGCATCTAGGATTACCAGTATGAGCCACTTAATATGGCTGACAGTTATCTGGCTGATCTTAATGGTTTATGACAACTGTTTTGTACTTTTCAAGGCCCTACCCATACATTATCACCTAATCCTTACATATGTTCTTATCCTCATTTCATTGATGGAAAATTTGAGATACCTATACAGATACCTTGAACCTATATGGGTTCATTAAGACATTTTACTCCTCAGACTGTAAGTGATAACAGACTAGACACCAGAAGTCTTGTCTGCTGACTTCCCACTCACAGTGCTGACCACTAAACCAGTTTTCATGTTTAGAATTAATTCCGTCTTCCCTCTCCCCTCTCAGGACTGGGACTTAAGGCCTCACACTGAGTGGCTTGACTTGTTTGCTCATGGAAGATGTTCCACCATTTTAGATCATTTCAGTGCCTGAAGCTTTTCATCCTTGTCCTTCCTGTTGTAGAGGCACAATACTTTGGGGAAATTACTTGAGTCTGTATTGATTCAGTTGTTTTTTGGGCTGAGTCCTAAGATGTGTGTTCTTGGTTGTGTGCCAGTGCTTTTTCCCCCTTTACTTTTCCACACTAGTTTAAAAAGTAACCATTTTCAGATTTACTGGTTTGTTTTTGTTTGGAGGGGGAAAGGGTTGTGATTTGTGTCTGGTGATTTATGTGCTAGTTCTTGGGCTTGAATTCAGGGCCTGGGTTCTGTCCCTGATTGTTTTAGTTAGGGCTGGCACTCTACCACTTGAACCATAACTCCACTTTGGGATTTTTCTTTCTTTTTTTTTTTTTTAATATTAGAGATAAAGAGGTTCATGAACTTTCCTGTTTGAACTGGCTTTAAGCCATGATCCTCAGATCTTGGCCTTCTGAATGGCTAGGATTACAGGTATAAGCGACTGGCATTCAGCCCAGCCTTTGTTTTATTTTGCATAGTTTTTTTTTTTTTTTTTCCCCAGTCCTGGGGTTTGAACTCAGGGCCTGGGTACTGATGGTCCTTGAACAATTTTTGATCAAGGCTAGTGCTCTCTTGAGGCACACAGCACCACTTCTGGCTTTTTCTATGTATGTGGTACCAAGAAATTGAACCCAGGGCTTCATGCATGCTAGGTACTCTATCACTGGGCTATGCTCCTGGCCCTGAATACGGTTTTAATATGTTCACCTTTGACTTCGATGTGGTTTTTGGCCGTGTGGTGGGATACAAGTAGAACATAGCACAAGGCACTTGGCCAACCAGAGTTTGAGTCGTGGCTGCCAGGCACCACATGAGTATGCGCCTAAGCCTCTCTGAGGTTGTATCTGCACGACTGTGAACTCAGCATGATTACAGGATCGATTATTAGTTGTGAGGATTCCATGAGATAATCCATGTAAAGCCATTGGCACAGTGCCTGATATATATTAACCATGTGACTAGCATTAGCTGTTAATACTCCCAACATGCCATGTGTGTTTAGCTTTCCAAAAAGAAGGCACTGTAAGCTTTGATTGGTTTCAGGCTCTGAACTTGATTGCCACTATAAAAAGCATGAATTTCGAGTAATGCAGAATGTGTGACTTACCTTCTTGATAGACCATATGTTTTCTCTAAGAAGACCACACATCAAAAGAGAGATTTGAGGTGGTCATTGTTAATTGGTTCTTGTTGTCTGCTAATCATTTTGCTTGATTTTTAATTGCATATTTATGAAGTGGTTCTTAATTTCTTCACAGTACCTTTAAACAAGTAAAATTTTTTAGAAGTGTTGGGTCTCTATCTTTATGGCTAGTATGCAGATACACATGTGCATGTGCAAATGATTTTAGAAGCAAATTCTACAATTCTAAATGTAATGTGGGATTTTTTTTTTGGGGGGGGGGGGCAAAGACCAGATATTGAGCGTTTGCTCATTAGCTACTAACTGAGCCACACCTCCATCCCTGGGGTTGGTTACTCGTTAGTTGGCACCATAAGTATTTTGGGTTTTAGATTTTTTGACTTTTCAAATAGTTGCATATTTTAATGAGATATGTTAGGGAGTGGGACACAAGTCTAAACACAATTCATTTATTGTTCATGTGTACTTTAAACACATAACCCGATGGCAGGTTTTTTTGTTTGTTTGTTTTCTTCCTGTCAGTCATGTAGCTTGAACTCAGGGCCTGGGCACTAACCCTGAGCTTTACTGCTCAAGGCTAGTGTTCTATCACTTTGAGCCACAGCACTGTTTCCAGTTTTCTGGTGGTTCATTGAAAATAAGAGTCTCACAGACTATTTCTACCTGGATGAGCTTTGAACCACCATCCTCACAGCCTACTGTGTTGCTAGGATTACAGGTGTGAGCCATCACTTCTTGGCCTGAGAGCAATTTTATTCAATCATTTGGTGTACCTTTGTGACCTGCAATATAATAGTCAAGTGTGAAATCTTCCACTTGGACTATGTCAATACTCAAAAGACTGGATTTTGGAGCTTTTTTTTTTTTTTTTTTTTTTTTTGCCGGTTGTGGGCCTTGAACCCTAGGCCTGGGTGCTGGCCTTGAGCTCTTCAGCTCAAGGCTATACCACCTTACCTCTTGAGCCACAGTGCTATTTCAGCTTTTCTAGTGGTTAATTGGAGATAAGAGTCTCATGATCTTTAGTACCTAGGCTGGCTTTGAAGCATGATCCTCAGATCTCAGCCTCCTGAGTAGCTAGTATTACAGGCAAGAGCCACCATGCCTGGCTATTTTAGGATTTGTGATGTTCAGATTTAAGATGGTCAACCTGTAGTAAAAAAAAAAAAAATAGTTGCATGGTAAAACTAACCAGTATTGTTCTTTCTTATTTTCACTATGAGATTTCTGGGCAGAATTATGAAATTGTTCCAATAATGTGTTCCTAAAATGCTTTAAATATGTCGTAGGCAGCATTAAACCAATCTTTATCTTCCCTGGTAAAGTCAGGAGGGAGCTAGTCTTTGGCTTATAACTTGCCAGAGACTACTTGGTGAGTAACCTTAATTTCAAAGGCAAACTTCCTTATTCCTTCCTTATTCTTTTTTTTTTTTTTTTTTTTTGCCAGTCCTGGGCTCAAGCTCAGGGCCTGAGCACTGTCCTTGAACTTTCTCAGGGCTAGAGATCTACTACTTGAGCCTCAGCACCACTTCCAGCTTTTTTCTATGTATGTGGTACCAAGGAATCAAACCTGGGTCTTTGTGCATGCTAGGCAAGCACTCTACCACTAGGCCAAACTCCCGGCCCTCCTTCCTTATTCTTATAAAATACTTTGTCTGTATGTGGTGGTATTGGGGCTTGAATTCAGGGCCTGGACATTGGCCCTTAACTTGTGCTCTACCACTTGAGCCACAGCTCCACATCAGCTTTTTGCTGGTGAATTGAAAATAAGAGTCTCATGGACTTTTCTGCCAGACCTGGCCTTGAACCTCCATCCTCAGATCTTAGCCAACATGGCTAGTTACCAGTGCCTGACTGATTTTTTTTTTTTTTTGCCAGTCTTGGGCCTTGAATTCAGGGCTGAACACTGCTCTTAGGCTTTCTCAAAGCTGGAGCCCTACCACTTGAGCCACAACACTACTTCCAGCTTTTTTCTATGTATTTGGTACAGAGTAATCGAACCCAGGTCTTCGTGCCTGCTAGGCAAGCACTGTACCACTAGGCCAAACTCCTGACCCCTTATGTTGCTTTTTTGTGAGATCCTAAGGATAGATTCCCCAGGCAAAACAAAAAAGCAAACAGACAAATGAACATGGCTCAAGTAGTAGACCCTGAATTCAAACTACAATGCTGTACAGAAAAATACTCTAACAGAATCTCTGCCATTTCCTTGACTAGCAACATGAACAAATTGCACATTTATTCTTTCTCAAAAAATGGTGGATGGGGGAATGGAAGAAAAACATGGGAAGGAATATCAATGTTCAAGAAGTAATGTACCAATAGAGCAAAACCTAGATACATAAGGCCATATAGTATGACGCTAAATGAAAGGACCTCCAGGACATAGAAACAAAAGCCATATAATGAGTGATTGTTGTCCTTAATGTACTGTTATCTCTCATTTCTTTTGCTGTTCCTTGGTTATCTCATATTGTTACAGTATTTTACCTTGTTATGTGATATATTGTATGTATGCATATTTGGTTATTTGAAATTGGATAGGGAAGGGGGGCAAACAAGATGAGGGGTGGGGAAGATAGGGAAATGGGGACCAAGACATGAGAAAGGCTATCAATGTATGTGAAGTAATGCACCTTTTATCTGGTGAATATAATGTAACCCTTCTATTAATTACAATAAGAAATATTTCAAAAAAAATTAAAAAGAAGTAATGTACCCACTACCTGATGAATACAACTGTAACCCCTCTATACATCACCCTAACTATAAAGTATAACAAAAAAGTGTTGGTTTAGCATATGCTGTCCAACATACAAACTCTTCTATTCTGCCTATATCCCTCAAAATGTAGCTGTACCTTTAGTTCTTTAAGCCATAGCAGTTAAATTCAGTCTACAAATAGGACATTTTCTTTAACTCTTCTAGAGAGGTTAAAGATAAAAGGCTGAAATAATGAATAATCGGAATTAAACTCTGACTTTTCAAAGAGTACTGGGTACTACTATCCTAGTCTCTGGATAGATTTCATGTAATTTTTGGTAACAGTGCTAGAGATTGAACCTCCAGCAAATTGTACCACTGAGTTACATTCTCAGAGCTATTTTGAAACATTCTTGCTCAGGCTATCATGGAACTCAGAATCCTCTTGCCTTAGCATCCAGGTGCTGGGATTACAGGCATGCACTACCACACCCAGTTCCAATGCTTTTTAATTTTGAGACAGTCTCACTAAATGGCCCTTCTGCCCAGCTTAAAAAATACTTTCCTGTTTTGGGTGAATTGACAGAATAGAGAGATCCTGTCATCCTATATCGTAGATGTATGATCTGGTTGTACTTATTCATTTTATAGTAAAAAACAATTCATGGAGGTTACTAGCAATGGGCAGTTGCTTGAGATCCCACCTTCTATTGCCTGATTAACTGCTACAGAAGGCCTCACAAATGAGAAAACATCCACAGATGTACTTTAGACAAGTGAAATTGTTATTCAGAAGTATCATGATCCCTAAGCTGATTTTATTGATGTTTGTAAAGCTAAATAATTAAGTACTATGTACTTACAAAGTTGCATATACTATTTTTCCTAAACCCCCCCCCCCAAAAAAAAAGATCAGGAATAACATGCCTAAGCCAATTCACTTGGGAAAAGCTCTGTGCAAGCAGTTTGTTTTTAACTGCTACCAACTTGACACATTTGCAGTCAAAGTGTCCTTAGTTGTTGTAGCTTCAGCAGTGATAGGATAGTAAATTGTTATTAATTCTGTCGTCTATATTTCACTTCTAATCTAGTGCAAGGAGAGTTATGTTTGCTTAATTTTTTCTAGACTTTTAAAGTTATGTCATGTTGGGATAAATGTAATCAGTTTTAAGATTGGTTTTGCAGTTTAATAAGAGAACCACTGTGGGATATTTTCACAGTTGGCCTTAATGTAAGTCTTTCTTTCAAAAAGAGAATACTGTATTTAAAAGTTGAATAGAAATACATTTTTAAAGGAATGCATGTGTCTGATGGTCTTATGTAATTACATGTGTGTGCGCGCGCACATGTGCAAGTGTGTGTACACAACTATTGAGGCATAGAGCATTACTTTAAGACTGTTTAGTTTTATTATAATCTGATTCTTTTCCCTTCAGATGGGAAAAGTAAAGATTGATGTGGGCAGGGAAGCCGTGGGTGGCGTGATGCTAGGTGGCAGGGTGTGTAACATCACTTCTCCAGTGCTGTCACACAGCTAGGCATGTGGCTAGTGCCTTTGTGTGCACTAGGTATTTGCTAATGAACCAACAAAGTATTTTCTGTGTTGGTCTTGTTAGTTGGTCATGTAGTTGAAATAGGCAAACCAAATTCATAATTATATAGATGAGCCATGAGAAACCTAGGGGCTGGTCCAAAAAGGTGACATTTTGATGAAGACCCTGTTGATGTGCATCCAGACATAAGTTTAGGAAACTCATCCTGTGGGCAGGTTGAGTTAGGTGCAAAGGCAGAACAACCTGCCATCTGTGAATGAGAGCATGGAGGAGACCGACAGCCACAAGAGGGATTAGGGTTCTCTGGATGCATTAGGAAGCCCCCAATGGCACCATGTAGATTTTGGCAAGCTGGTAGAAAGCCTTGGTGACAGGCGTGGCTGTTACCTGCTGCCCAAGTTAGGAAACTTGCAGAATTAGCCATTGTCCTTAGATAGGTAGGAGGCAAAGAGAAGAAAAGGAAGTAGATTCAGGGTCAGCTTTGTAGGGAAAGTCATCTGGTTCTGATACAGGGATGGAGGTGGAAGTGGATATTTTTCATCTCATTAACTGACCATACAAAATTCCCAGTATAGGCAGTCAGCATTATATGTCTATTCCCTCATGTACCAAATTATTTGGGGGAGAGGGCCAGATGTCTCCAGCTCTGGCTGGGAAAGATAGGCGTTGAGTAGCTTGGGTTTCTAGTTGTAACACAACTATACTTATCACTGAATTGAAAGATGGGGAATGAACTTTGAGGGAGGAGGCTAAGTAGAAATGGCTTGGTCATAGAAAGTTGAGATCTTTTTGAATCAGATAGATACTAAAATAGTTTGATACCTGAGTGTGGAATTCAAAACAGAGTTTTGGACTAGAAATAAAAGTTTTAGAATAAAAGTCCTTGCAGTGCATGTGATTTTTCAGGAAAAAGTGTAGAAAGAAAGCATGGTCTGCAATACTTTTTTTTTTTTTTTGGCCAGTCTTGGGGCTTGAACTCAGGGTCTGAGCACTGTCCTTGGGCTTTCTCAAGGCTAGAGCTCTACCACTTGAACCACAGCACCATTTACACCTTTTTCTATGTATGTGGTACTGAGGAACCAAACCCAGGTCTTTGTGCATGCTAGACAAGCACTCTACCACTAGGCCAAACTCCCAGCCTACCTTGCCATACTCTTAAGGAACCATCATAGTTTTTGAGAACTTTCAGAGGCAGAAATGATAGTGGGAATGGCCACAAAGAGAAGGGCATAGCACCTGTCAAGTTTTGGGAACTAAGAAAGTGGCTCCACAAGGAGTGTGGTGAGGATGATGTCTCCATTGATTTGGGCAACAAGAAGGTTACACATACTCACTGGTAGGTGACCTGCAAGGAGAGGCTGTACTGAGAGGGCTTGCAGAAGGAAGAGGGCTGAGGAAGTGAAGACAGTTCACTTTAAGTCCCTCTGCTACTCTCATTTCCCTTTGTAGTACTTTCAGTCACCTGCTTAGTAGGGTGACTTTTTTTTTTTTTTTTTTTTTTTTTGGCCAGTTCTGGGTTTTGAATTCAGGGCCTGAGCATACTCTTGAACTTTTCTCAAGGCTGTCGCCCTGCCACTTGAGCCACAGTGCCACTTCCAGCTTTTTCTGTGTATGTGGTACCGAGGACTCCAACCCAGGGCTTTGTGCTAGACAAGCACTCTACCACCAGGCCAAACTCCTAGCCTCAGACATTTTTTAAAGTGCAGGAGGACATTGCATTTATATTAAACAGTTTCTTTGAATCACAGTCTCAGAAGAGTTCACTATCAGTTAATGATATTGCAGATATGTTTGGCCACATAAATACCAAAGAAGTTCTCATTTTTGAACAGCTGCTCATTTGTGTCCTGGGGATTGAATGCTCAGTATACTGTTTACATCTAAGCTGTATACCTCCTCCCATGTATTTTAAATTTCTGATAATACCCAGTACAATGGAAATGCTGTGTAAATAGGTTTCATACTATATTCTCAAAGAAAGGACAAGAATCTGTGTGTTTTATACAGGCACAATTGTCTTTCTTTACTTCGGGTCACATTATATAGCTCAAGCCGGTCTCAAACTTGTGATCCTCCTGCCTCAGTCTCCCAAATGGATTACAGGCATGTGATACTGTGCCCAGTCCAGACAATTTTTTTTTGCAAATATTTTTCATCTGTGTTAGTTGAATTTACTAGCATGTAACTTGATTGTTTCACATGTGATCACTTCCCACTTAGAGAAGTCAAAACCTTGATGGGTCACTCATTCTCTAGCAAATCTATGTTGTGGGCCTGGGAACTGAAGTGAACTGCCTATATGAATGCCCTATGAAAGCTTCCAGTCTAGAGTGAAGCAGATAGGTCAGTAGTGGCAAATGATGGTGAAGATGCTACTCTCTACTGCGTTTGTAACTCTTCCACCATGAGAATACAGAATCACTAGTGTTGGCTAGAAAGCCCAAGAGACCTAAGGGCAAGCAATGCATAAAGCATGAACCATAGAATGTAAAGACATGATGGTTTTGCTTCTAGAGCCCAGATTTAAAATCAGAGCTGCAAAACTCTGAGCTCATGTCTGATACTGACATGCTACATCTCATAATAGCAAAATTAACTAAAGGCTACCTTAGAAACAGGAACCTACATGCCAGTGTAAATTTTGAGCTATTTCCACATTCAGTAGTATTTAGAAATCTTCTCAAGTTAACATTGCTTTGTTGTCTGACAAGATTGGGAGATATGGTGAGGAAGGTAGTTAATGCTTCTTGTGGGCTGGGTAAAACGTTTCTGGCGAATGAGTTCATCATAATAGATGTCATACTAAACCAGTGGTGGAGTGACCTGCGATTTCTTCTCACTTGTTTCTTCTCATTTATTAATTAATGTTAATTGTGCAGTAGTTGAATTTGGGCTGTGAATATTAACCTAGAACCCAACTTCTTGAATATGTGATTGATTTTTGTCTACTAGTTCTGCAACTTGAACTCAGGACCTGGCTCTTGCTCTACTTTCTTGATTATAGGCTGACTGCCATTTGACTATGCTAACTACGCCTCCAATTCTGGCTTTTTGCTCGTTAACTGGAGACAAGACTCTCTCAAATATGTCTATTATGGCTGACTTTTAACTATGATTTTAAGATCTCAAACTCCTGAGTAGTTTAGCTAGCATTCTAGGCATGAGCCACTAATGTGCTTAATGTGTTTCCACATTATTATAAAAAATTCTTGCAGAGCTCTCTCTTTAGAGAGCAGGAAAGAACTAGAACTGTTCTTGGGAAATATGTCTTGTGTTAAAAAATTATACATTCCTTTCCCCCCCCCAAACAAACAGTTGAGGTGGTTTCTTTCTGGGAATAAAAAATAATAGTTTAGTACTGAAAAATTCTAGTTCTATAAAAGATAAATTATTTATGCTGTTGAGAGTAATATATGATTTGGCTCTTTTCAAAAATATTTTAAATTTGAGGAATTTTCAAGGCTCATAATTCTTAATTGTATTATTATTATTATGTGAAAATGCATAGTGTTTGTAGGGAATGGCTTCCTGAATCCAAAGTAGCTAGCTTATTTGTGTAATTTTTTTTGGCTGGGGGGTGGGGGGGGCGGTTATCGGGCTTGAACTCTGGCCTGGGTGCTGTCACTGAGCTCTTCAGCTCGAGGCAGCCGCCCTACCCTTGAGCCACAAGCCCCACTTCCCATTTTATAGTGATTAATTGTAGATAGGCGTCTCTTGGGGGGCTAGTAGTAGAGTGCTTGCCTAGCATGCACAAAGACCCAGGTTCCATTCCTCAGCACCACATACATAGAAAAAGGCCAGAAATGGTGCTGTGGCTCAAATGGTAGAGCTCTAGCCTTGCAAAAGCCCAAGGACATTGCCCAGGCCCTGAGTTCAAGGACTGGCAAAAAAATAATGTCTCTCGGCTTTGTATTGCTCAGGCTAGCTTTGAACCTTGATCCTCAGATCTCAGCCTCCTGAGTAGCTAGGATTATAGGCCTGAGCCGGTAATGGATGTGAACTTCTTATTTAAGTAGAAAATTCTTAGGAACGGAAGGTATTAGTACTGACTGGTAATGAGAAATAAATAGTACCATATTGTTACCCTACTGGTCAGAATTAGATTTTCTATCAGAGTTAGTGCATCTCTGCAGTTTCCCACTTTTTTTTTTGGCCAGTCCTAGGCTTGAGCTCAGGGCCCGAGCTCTGTCCTTGGAGTTTCTCAAGGCTAGAGTTCTACCACTTGAACCTCAGCACCACTTCTGGCTTTTTTCTATGTATGTGGTACCGAGGAATCGAACCCAGGTCTTCATGCATGCTAGGCAAGCACTCTACTACTAGGCCAAACTTCTGGCCCCTCTCACAGTTTTTCCCTTGTTTTTTTTTTTTTTTTCTTCTATTTCTTCCTTTTCTTCTTTTTCTTTTATGTTATTTTTTATTTTGGTTTTTTTTTTCTTCATTTTTCTAATTCTCACAGTTCTTTTTCCTGGCTTTGAACTCAGCCTTACACTTGGTAGGTAGGCTACACTACTATCATCATTCCCACATGTGGAGTTTCATAAGGTAACAAAATATCTTACAAAGCATGTATGAATTTATACATGCTTATTATATTTAGAAAACTTTTTTCTCTGCTTCTCCAGATGAAGCATGTAAATAAGGACCTCTAAACTGGAGATGTTGGTGCACTCCTATAATCACTTAGCAGTTGAGAGGCTGAGGCAAGAGAATTTAGAGCTTGAGATCAGGCTGGACTATATGTGAACTAAATACATGTCAAGACCCTATTACATAAGAGAAAGACAGACAGAGGCAGACAGATGAGGTATGCCAAGTTGTTTGTAGCTCTAACCGATAATTCTAGCTCCTGGAGATGCTAAGATCAGTAAATCTAAGGACCTAAAGCAGAAGCAGTTCAGATTCTGTCACAAACAGAAGCTGAACATGGTGGCATGTCGGGGATAGGAAGTGGCACCCTATCTCAAAAATAATTCATGTGGGGGCCAGGAGTTTGGCCTAGTGGTTAAAGTGCTTGCCTAGCATGCATGAAGACCCAGGTTCGATTCCTTGGTACCACATACATAGAAAAAAGCTGGGGGCCGGGAGTTTGGCCAAGTGGTAGAGTACTTGCCTAGCATGCACGAAGACCCGGGTTCGATTCCTTGGTACCACATACTTAGAAAAAGCCGGAAGTGGTGCTGAGGCTCAGGTGGTAGAGCTCTAGCCTTGAGAAAAGTCCAGGAACAATGCTCAGGCCCTGAGCTTAAGGCCAGGACTGGCCCCCCCTCCCCCCCAAAAAAAAGCTGGAAGTGGTGCTGAGGCTCAAGTGGTAGAGCTCTAGCCTTGAGAAAGTCCAAGGCCATTGCTCAGGCCCTGAGCTCAAGCCCAGGACTGGCAAAAAATAAATGAATGAATGAATGAATGAATGAATAAATAATTCATTCATGTGAAAAAGGTCTAGAGGTGCCTTAGCTGTAGAGCACCTACCGAGCAATCTCTTTAAGACCTGAGTCCTAACCCTAGTATTGCCAAAGGGGGGAAGGATTAAATGAAGATCCCTTTCATGTCTTCTGTATATGGTAAAAAAGTAACTTAACTGTTGTACAGTCTATTTTAATTAGAAATTGGTGGGACTCCAAGGAAACTTGAGAAAAAATGAGGGTCATTAAGATTATTAGCCATTCATTATTTAGGTGGTATGCCTAACAGAAAAACTTGATATAATGAATGTATTAACTGAGAGTAAGGCAATTCACAGAATAAAGTTAATAGTTTTTTTTTTCTTCAAAAAGTATTATTTTTAGTCAGCCACCAGTGACTCAGGCCTAGCTACTCAGAAAAGTGAGATCTGAGAATTCTGGTTCATTGCCAAACCAGACAGACAAAGTCTGTGAAACATTTTTTTTTTTCCAGTCCTGGGGCTTGAACTCAGGGCCTGAACACTGTTCTTGGGCTTTCTCAAGGCTAGTACTCTACCACTTGAGCCACAGCAGTTCCAGCTTTATGTATGTGGTACGGAGGAATCAAACCATGGTCTTTGTGCATTCTAGGCAAGCAACCTTACCACTAGCCCAAACTCCTGGCCCAAGTCTGTGAAACTCTTATCTCCAATTAACAATCAAAAAAAAAAAATGCCATAAGTGGAACTGTGGCTCACGTGGTAGAGTGCTAACCCTGAGCAAAAATAAAAACAAAACAACAACAACAAAAACTTAGGGACAGCACCCAGGACCTGAGTTCAAGTCCCAGAACTGGCACAAAAAAAGAAATCTTTTTTTTTGGGGGGGGGGGTCAGTTGTGGGACTTACTCTGGGCCTGGACACTGTCCTGAGCTCTTCAGCTTAAGGCTACTGCCTACTCCTTGAGTCACATGTTACTCCCTGTTTTCTGGTGGTTAATTGGAAATAAGAGTCACTCCAACTCCCATGCCCAGGCTGTCCTTGAACCCTGATCCTCAGATCTCAGCCTCCTGAGTAGATAGGATTTACAGGCATGAGCCACTGGCACCCGGCTCAAAAAAAAAAAACTTATTTTTATTTTTTGTACAAGTTAAATACTAGATAAGCAAGTACATAAGTACTAAACTAGTAAAAACAAAAACTGGCATAGATTGGCCTGGAAATATGAAAACTAGTTTTCATATATTGAGAATTTGTAAATGTGTATGAAAAATACTAGAAATTTAACACTACATTTGGGGCTGGGAATGTGGCTTAGTGGTAGAGTACTTGCTTAGCATGGATGAAGCCCTGGGTTTCATTCCTCAGTACCACATAAACAGAAAAAAACTGGAAATGGTGCTGTGGCTTTTAGTGGTAGAGTGCTAGCCTTGAGCAAAAAGCTCAGGGACAGTGCCCACGCCCTGAGTTTAAGCCCCAGGACTGGCTAAATAAATAAATTTATATTTGCTTGCACTTAATTTTTGGTACATTTGGAAAAGTCTGTTTCATGAGCTATGCATCGTGTCAAATACTTTGATTTTTTTTCCCATAGAAAAATGAAGTAAAAAATATTTTTTAAGCTATCTCAAAGATAGATAAACAGACAAACCAGGCGAAATGAGAGTGTTAGAAGAGCATGAGTGAGAGGAGTGAAGCCCAGTCCTGCACTGGGAGAGACTAACAGTGTGCCTGTGCCTTCCTTGCCCTGCAGCGTGCTGCAGCCTGCTGCAGCCTGCCAGGTCTGCTCAAGCAGCTCTTCATTGTATTTTATTTTGAAATAAAATTTAAAGGGGAAATGAGTAGCTTAGTGATGCAAATGAGAGTCATTGATAAAGGCTTATTTCTAGATCTCTTATAGGCAAGTTAACCAGCTTTCTGTTGAAAGAGTTCCCCAAGCATAAGCTTAATGAACCCTGCCTAATTAATATTCAGAAAACATTTGGACCTGGATTTGTGTGGGGGCTTTAAGACTGCTGGAAGGTAAAGGCATATTATAGGCATACAAAAGCTTTATGCTAACAGGGAATTCACAATTGCAGTCAGCTTAAAGAATAACGTAGAATTCGAGTTTTCTATCTCTTATTTTTCTACTATTCTAGATTGCAGTGGAAAGACTTAAATACATAAACCTGTGGAAAGTACTTTAGCCCCTGCACTTAGATGTTTTAATTGTTTTAGAGCACAAATGTCTATTAGTTTTAAGTTATACTGCCATTTTCAGAATCATATGTGCTCTTAAATTTCAAAAGAAACTTTCTTACTATATTTAAATTATCTTGGAAATACAGATTCTTTGAATTTTAATATTTTAAATTATATTTTGGGCAAAAAAATGTGTTAAGTGATGCCAGTTATGTAACTAAAAGGACTTCATTTCATAAAAATGGAATATCCACAGAAGTGGAGTTATGGCTCAAGTGATAGACTGGTAGCCTTGAGCTGAAGAGCTCAGGAAGAGTACTCAGGCCCAGAGTTCAAGCCCCATGACCAACCAAAAAATTAATAATAATAATAATAATAATAGAATACCCTATTTCACTCCTTTATTTTGTGTAATTAATTTTTTTCAAAATGAACTTTAGATCATATGCAAACATACTACATTTCTCAAGATTTTAATGATGGTTTGTTTTAATAGCAAATAACCTTTTTCTTTTTCCTTTTTTTTTTGGCTGTGCCGGTAAATGAACTGGGCTTTAAGCATGTCAGGCAAGCTCTACCACTGAGATAGTCTACAAACAAACTTTTGGACAGCCTATTATAAAATGGTCTACTACATATTTATAATACACATCATTCAAAATTCTCACTATCAATATATTTCATATCTGTCCAGTTTTCCAGTATTAGTAATCTGGCTATACTACCTGTTACAAACAGCTTTCTGATTCTTCAGGATCTGTGGCTCTTCACCACTTCTAGGGGTGTCCTCAACCTGACTCAGCCGTTGCTTGCAGTTTGAATCTGTAGAAACTTAACTTTAGTAGTTTTTTGTTTTTTTTGTTTTTTTGGTGAGTCATAGGGCTTGAACCCTGGGCCTGTTCACTGTCCCTGAGCTCTTCAGGTCAAGGCTACAGCCCCACTTCCCATTTTCTAGTGATTAATTGGAGATAAGAGTCTCACTGTCTTTAGTGCCTAGGCTAGCTTTGAACTCTGATCCTCAGATCTTGGCCTCCTGAGTAGCTAGGATTACAGGTGCGAACCACCATGCCCGGGCTTAGAAATATTTTTAATTCTTCTGAATCTATCCATGGAAAAAGCAATCCTGAAGTTTCAAGTTTCATCCATCATCTTTGCCCCTTCCAAATTCTATCTGAATATTATCCCTTTCAGATGACCACCATACTTGATCACTTTTATGGTGTATGTGTGTGTGTGTTATGTGCACTGGTACTGGGGCTTATACTCAAAAGCTTGAAACTTGCTGGGCTTGTTTAATCTTGGCTGGCTTTCTACCACTTGAGTCAAACCACCCCCATTCTAGCATTTTTTTACTGGTTAATTGACGATAAAGTTTCACAAACTTTTCTGCCTAGGCTGGCTTCAAACTACAATTCTTCAAGTCTTACCTCCTCCATAGCTAGGATTACAGGCATGTGTCACCATTACCTGCTGGTTTGTATTTTTAATTGATAACATTTAATGATTACTTGCAGTAATCCATTTTGTCTTAATGTCTTTCCATAACCACTGTCCATGGTGCTTTTCACAGTAAGTAGACATACTAGTAGTGTGCTCATGCCTTAGAAGAATGAATTCTTACTCAAATAATTCATTATAAACTTAAATTCATCTTTTGATTTTCTACTTTATTTGCATCTTCATAAACATGACATTTTTGTGTTAGGCAATTATTTTAAAAAACTTCCTGGTTCAATATATTTGTTCATAATAACTGACATTTACAGAAATGATAAGATGGAAACAGGATGTCAAAGGGGAAGTTACAATACAAGAAAGAGTTCAATGATGTGTCCGTGTCTATCTTGCTGTGTGCACAGTAATACTGCTGCTACTGAGCAAAGGGACTTTGAAAGTGCTACAAGCAGTATCTTCTATGTCATTAACAAAGGATGTGGAGTTAAAAATGTTACTACTGAGTGTAGAGGAGTTAAAATGGTGGAAAGTCAGACTAGACCAAGAATCAGCAAAACTTAAAAGTTTTATTTCTACAGTAAGAACTAGTTCTAATTCTTGCTGCTAAAATAGATTGTTTTGTTTTTCAATTTCTGCCACTAAAATAGTTTTCTTGGCTAAGTCTTCTAATTTCTATGGCTTTCAAGCTTCTGGTCTATCACATAGAGGTTCTTGAACCTCTTCCAATTACTTTGTCTCTCCCTATATGACAGTGAATTCCTTAAATGAGGTAGAAAGGGAGGTGTGATAGGAATATGCACAACTGTTTCAGAAAGCACAGTGAGATTCCTTTTGCTTGGAATTGTTTCTAAGGGCAAAACTTGGGGTCCTGTTCTTCTTTGTGTCTTTTAGGAGCTTGACTTTATGTCTAGAATACCAAGTAAAATCATTTTTGCCCGCAAAATCTCACAGTATAAGCTGTGAGATTTAGAACCGTAGCAAAATAGGAAATAAAGTTTGTCTGAAATGCTGGATCTAACTTAAGTGTTCTGCCACTTTGAGCTACAGCTCCACTTCTGATTTGCTGGTTGTTAATTGGAGATAGATAAGAGTCTCATGAGCACTCCTGTCTGCCTGGGCTGGCTTCCAACTGCGATCCTCAGATCTCAGCCTCCTGAGTAGCTAGGCTTACAGTTGTGAGCCACCAGCACCCATTTTGCCATGCTTTTTAGTTGATGTGATCTCTACATCCTGAACTCGGAGTAACTCTTCTCACTGGGAGGCTTATATAGTCCTGTTTCTTTCCCTGGACAGGGTTCTTTGGCAGCTGCATTCATGCATGAGCTAGTTAACTCACATAGCGGTAGTGGCATTCTTTGTTTGGTTAGGTTAACAAGCTGCTTGAAACTTCAGGAGCAGACTTTTTTCATTTTTTTGTGAAGATATTTCATGTGGCAAACTGTTGCACCTTAAATTTTATGACTTTCCTCCTGTTGATTTCCTTAGGTCAGAAATAGGGTAAAGAGTGCTTACTTTGTGCTTTGTGTTCTTTAAGCTAGCTATAGTGTTACTGTAGAATAGACAAGTGTTTAATCATCCAGCTTGATTCCGAATTAGCCACAGTCCAGTGAACTTAAAAGCCAAAAACATTCAAAATCCTCTTGTGTTCTTTTCAGTATATATGAACTTATGGTAGTTTTTAAATGTATAACAGTACAGTGACAGTAGAAACATCTTCATGTTCTAACTTTGTCACTGAAGTTCATAGTGTCCCAAGCTATGCTACATAGCTGAAAGAACTATTCCTGGCCTCTGCCTGTACTGCTTCCCTTGGGTTTGGGGCATGAAAACAACCACCAGTGATTACGAGCAAGTGTGGCTAGGTACCAACACAGTTTTATATAGGGACACTGAAATATGAATTTCATGTTGTGAAATGACATGTTTAGTTTTCCTTTTTTTTTTTTAACATAGCTGTTTAAAAATGGTTCTAAACCAGGCAGTGGGCTGGATTTAGCCTACAGGCTATAGTTTGTGGATGAATCTCTAATCTACAAAGAACCCAAGCAACACAAATTCACTGTTATGGCTGAAGTCATATAATTTTTTTCAGTGTTACTATGGTGAAGATCATTTTTAAATATCTTGGTACATCCTGCCAAATTGCTTTCTCAGATGCATATGCACATGTACACATGTATGTGTATGGGGGGCTTTGAATTAAAAGCATCTGTATTTGATTCTCAACTTTATAGACTTGACAGTTATAGCTAATTCTGAATGTTCATCTCTACTTTTTTTGATTCTCTTCTGTAAGTAGAGTTGTTCCTTTGTTATTGACATGAAGCATTTATCTCAAGAAGATCAGGCTATTTCTTCTTCTGTACTCTTGACACGGTTAATCATTTGTATATTTCCTACTCTCCATTCTTATTAACAGAAGAATCTGTAGCAGAACCTGTGAAGTGAAACCATGAATTAATGTATCTGCTTTTGGAGGAGTGGTGGTACCAGGGTTTGAACCCAGGGCCTTGCTCTCACTGGCATACTTTTTTGATTGGAGAGTTATTTTAAATCAAAATCTACTATCCAGGGGAATAGCATCTAAAGTGTGTATACTCCTTGAATAGACAGTGGTTGGGTGATAGAGGAGAAAGCAAAGTACTCAGTTGGCAGAGGGAACCTTTTGTAGGACTTTGAGATATTAGAAGCCCATCTGTGTTCAAATGTGACTGATTAAAAATACTTTACTTTCAACTTTGTGGTCTTAGACTGTAAATTATAGTGGCATTACTAGAAGTTAAGGTTTAACAGTGGGAGCACATATATTTTTATATAATTATTACAACTTGATTTAAGTGAGATTATGAATTCCTAATAAACAAAACATGTAATTTGGAGCCCAAAGACTTAAGATTCTCCTCTTAGGAAAAGCAATTCAATTTGGAGGCTTCTAAGAAAAGAACTGTTTAAATACATTTCTTAAATAGTTTTAATACCCAAAAAAGAACGAAGAGGATGATTTTCTTGCTTTTTTTCGTCTTTGAGAGAGAATATGCCATAAAGTTACTGTTAGCCATATTTCAAACCGCCAAAATCAAATAATATAGTTCAGTCTATACTAATAAATCATTGAGCCCAAATATATTACAGAATTCATGTTTTATATATGTCAGAAAGCTTGGCTGGGGATGTAGCTCAGTGATAACACTTACCTAGCATATTCACAAAAGGTCCTTTCCCCCCTCAACAAACAAGTAAACAAAAACCAAGAAACTAATGTAATTCCACAGTTTTTGTACAGCCAAACATTTAAGTAGTAGTACTGTATTGGATGAGTAAAGACTTAAAAAAACCTAAGATGAATTCAGGTCAGGTTTTGCTGCCAGTGTTGTGCCAAGCTTAGAAAAACAAAGGGAGCGGTGAGGGCTATAATCCTTCATTTTGTAATCTACTTTGGCTTTATTGGTATATTTCACATGTCTTTCAAATATAACTTATTTAATAGCTGAATTCATCAAATTATTTCCCCAATGCTACGTGATGGAATGCACTTCTGCCTTTGCTTTTGTAAGTAGTACTGAGAAAATAACCTTTTTATGTGTACTTTTTTTTTTTGGTCCTGGAAAACAAACCCAGGTCTTGCATCTGATGGCAAGCTTTGTATTACTGAGCCACATTCCCAGCCCCTAGTTTTCTCAACAGCATCTCACTATAGACCACACTGGCCTCAAACTTAAAATCTTCATACTTCTGTCTCCCGAATACCAGCATCACAGGCAGATACCACCACACCTGAGTTGTGTGTACCATTTTGTTTATGCTGAGTAAGTTTCTCAGAAGGTAACAAAGATGAAAAGTTTTATGGAGCATGCTTATTCTAATTTTCTAAAACATGGTCCTTGGAATGAATGTACCAGTTAGTTCCTCTGCACCCTCCCAAATAATGCATTGGTTGTATAAGCATTTACTTTAAGACAGAGGGGAAAAGTTGCAGCTTCAGATAACACTAAAGTCATCTGACCATCAGGTAGATGAGGAATCCTTATCAGAGTACATTTTTGTATAGTTGGACTTTCGTTGTGACTTCAGTGTGGTGCTCACTTCTTTTTCAGCAGAGCTCCCTTGTTCTAAGGTCCCTGACACTAGCACCTTCAAGTTTGTGCCCTAGTTAACTAGAGCATCTAAAGAACACTTTCATATAGTCTTGGCTTATATTGCCTTCATCTAGATTCACAGTTGGCCTTCATCTAGATTCACAGTTGGCCGGGGGGGGCGCGGGGGAGAGTATTTCACCTGAACTATATTATTTGACTTTGGGGGTATGAAGCACTGGTAGAGCTCTTGGGTCAGCAAATAGCAAGTATCTTAAGAATGCTTTTAAACTCTTAGGGAGACTTAGAAAAAGCAAGTTAGTCTATAATGGGCTTATTATTGATGCTTTTTAATGAATTAATAGTTTTGTTAAAAATTGCTGTAACTTAAGCATCTTAAGACATAAAAGGGATATTGAGACCAAAAAGTCAAGTCAGGGATTTGTAGAGTAATTCCAGACCTCCCCTGGAGTACAGAAACTGGAACCCAGATCAGCTAAATGGGAACCTACAGTCTCTGGTGGTCTCAAGTGGTTCTCTGTGAGCCCCACAGCCCAGCCTTCCTCAATCACAGAAGCAGCTTCAGGCAGTGGCGGGCCCTTCAGGCTGCAGAGTCCTTTGGAAAGTTGAGGGCTGGAAGACTCAAAATGGGTCCCCTCTTGTGTCCACTGGCTTTAGGACTGTATTTGCAGACACGAAGTCCTGATGAAATTGTTCATAGATACGGAAGTCTGGGCTCAGAAAAGAATGACACTCAGGAAAGCATTCCCTGGAGCTGTCTAAGCCTTTGATACCACCTGGAATCTTCTGGAGTACAGTTTGCCCAGGCCCATCCTTAGAGACATTACATGTTGTTCTTCCCTCATCTTTGGTATATTCTTATCCCTGAAGATATAATCACTCTGGCTGTCCACAAAAAGGATCTCATGTAGATTTTAGCTGTGGGTGTTGTCCTCACAAGCAAATTTCACCTTTTCTGTATCTTTTCTTCGGATATGTGGTTCTGTCAGGAAGCATACATGTCATCCCAACCAGATAGATGGATCATTTGGTGTATGGCTTTTGCAAACCGTTCGTTCCGTTAACAGCCTTGGCAAATTTACCATTTGGGTAGGAAAGTTTTTTTTTATTATTCATTTTTTTGGAAGCCTTTGTTGTTGATTTTGAATTGGTGACTAAACCAAGTATGTGTAGATTAAGTATACACAAGACGGCGTAACACCAACAGGATCTTCCATTTTTTAACACCACATAATTATTTATTTTCTTATTTTTAGGGTGAATCTGTAAAATATTTCCTGGACAACTTGGATAAACTTGGAGAATCAGTAAGTATTAAAACCAAATGTGTGTGTTCACTGATATTTGAAGGCACTTTTATTTTGGGGTACCCTCTTAAGAAGTTTATAAAAGGCATGCATTAAGCTATTTATTTCTTCCTTTTTTCCCCTAATGATAATAGTCTAATAGTCTGACTCATCCTACCCATTTTAAAGTTGATAAATTATTAAGGATTTTTAATGAAAACAATTGTTTTTAGTTAAGACATTTCTGTTGTTGTTTTGTTTTCAATATACTCTAAGCTTCTGCCTGCTTCATGGAGGAATCTCCTTATCCACTATTTTGTGAAGCTTTTTTTTTTTTTTCCCCCAGTCCTGGGCTTGAGCTCAGGGCCTGAGCACTGTCCTTGGACTTTCTCAAGGCTAGAGCTCTACCACTTGAGCCTCAGCACCACTTCCAGCTTTTTTCTATGTATGTGGTACCAAGGAATCAAACCCCGGTCTTCGTGCATGCTAGGCAAGCACTCAACCACTAGGCCAAACTCCCGGCCCCTGTGAAGAAGCTTTTATTTTTGAAAAAAAGATTGCACGTTTTCTGTTACCTTTCAAGCTAAGCGGAATTTGAGAGAACACAGTGAGTAAGTGAGTTCCACACCTTGAAGTAAATGGCATTTTCTAGTTCAGGACTCTGTTGAGTTACACACAGTGGTCTTGATTCTTGGTTCCTGGCAAAAGAGCCTCTGTGGGATAAAAGGAACAAGCCTTGAGAAGAAACTCTGTTATCCTCTGAGTGTTTTTCTCAGAGCCTGTGACTCAGCTGATGCTGGCCTGGCTCTGGCTCCCCATACACACACAGGCTGAGAGCACTGCTTGACTGTTCTATGAGTGTATTTGACAGAGTTCGTTTCAAGGGGTCTACAGCTTAGAACATGCTTCAAAACTGTTTCTAGGGCTGTTCACTCAGTGGGTTTGGTGTGGCTTCATTTGTCACCTCTTTAAACAAATTTCTGTCACAAATGTTAATGCAGTCTTAGGAGTTCCTTGAGGTTTTTAACCTTAAAAATGTAATTGAAGAAGGTGCAGAATGAAGAGTTGGAAAGTCCTGTGCTGATGTATTTTAGTATTTAGGGCAGGTAGAACAGCACCCTCTTTCTTCCCTAACAGCTTCATTTGCAGTTTCTAGTATTAGTTTCTAAGCTGTCTTCTGCCTTCAAGCCAGTGCATTTTTTCCTGCTATTTTCTAGACACATATCCTCCAGAACTTGAGATCTCTATAGTTTGTTTTACTCACTCACTCCACATTAGTGAACTTTGTACTAAGTTCTGTTTTACTACTGTGATTTTGTCTAGTCAGATAATAATCTTAAGGGATAAAAGTTAAGTATAGGCTAATTGGAGAAAAGTCTTTTTAGGTAAACAATCTTTATTTCCCCCTCCTTTTGGTGGTACTGGACTATGAACTCAGGGTCTTGGTTTTGCTAGTCAGTTTTCTACAACTTGAGCCATGCTCCTAGGTCTCCTTTTCTCCCCTCTCCCCCCTCCCTTCTTTCTTTCTGGGGCTTGAACTCAGGGCCTGGGCACTGTCCCTAAGCTTCTTTTGTTCAAGGCTAGCATTCTACAACTGGCCACAGTACTACTTTCCACCTTTCCTGTGTATGCACTACTAAGGAATAGAATCCAGGGCTTGAAGAAAGCAGTCTACTATTAAGCCACCTTCCGAGCCATTAGTTACTTTTCAAATAAAATCCCATACTTTCACCCTATGGTCCTTCTATGTGTGTTTCCTGCATGATATTTACACACCACTACCGCACATTTTTTTTTTTTTACTGTTGAGGTGGGGTCTCAATATTTTTTCTCAGAATGGCCTCAAACCATAGTCCTCCCAATCTTATGCACCCCAGTAGCTAGGATTAGAGACATGCTACCATGTCCCCTTTAATATTTTTAAGATTTCCTTCCTCTTTTCTAATGTTGCCTTGACCTGCTCTTTTCAGTTTATCTCTTCAGATAAGTCTTGGTTGAGCACATCATTCAAGCAGTTCTTGCTTCTTGGGATCAGCCCTCATTTCCTTCCTTCATGGCATGAATTACCAGTGATAATGACCGTACATTTATCTTTTATTTCTCTTTCTCCATAAAGGCCAGGACCTCGTGGTGAAGGAGTAAGTCTCTGGTGCAGCCTTATGTTGAGAACAATACAGAAGCCACATCTAGAATAAAAAGAGCTATGTGATCAGTGTAAAGGAGAAGAGGATGTATCTGGGGGGCTGCATTTCGCCAATGATTCTTTGCATATTAGACAAGTCATAGGATTTCATTTCATGTCCTATCTCTTACAAAAGTCCCAGAGTTGTCAGAGCACTGTAGTGTGCTGAGCCTAGAGCATTCTGGGAGGTAGAACAGCACCCAGAGGTCAAGGACATGTCCTGCAAACAGACTGCCTGGATTCACATCCCAGGCCCATTAGAGCTAGGTTCTGTGTGGCCTCAGGCATCTCTAAACTTCACTTGCTCCATCCAGCAGATGGGCATAGTAAGAGGACCAGCTCATAACATTGTAGGGCAGTGCATGAAATAACCCCAGAAGGGGCAGTTAATGTAGCAGGTACTATGCTAGTTGTTTTGTTCTTTGATCTCTATATTTAATAAACTCAGTCTAGCCAGAGAGACAGAATTAACCCTACATGAAGCAAGTACAAGACAATTAAATGATACCGATTGTGAAGATAATATTTGCAAGTAGTTTACAGGCAGAAGAAAGATACCTTGGCTGGAAAAGTTTGAGCTAGTTTGTAAGAGTAAATGAGCATGAAGTGCCTGAAGGATTGGTTATATTTGTTTATATAAGGAGATGTGGCCCACCCAGGTGGGAGACAACTGGTGTCTGCTGAAGCATAAGTGACCTTCCCAGCTCTAGCTTATTAAAACAGATTTCTAAAAGGCAATGACTTGAGTTTTTACCCACTGCATTGCCCTTGCCTCATTGTGCAAACAGATGAACATGCAGTGGTGTTGAGATGAGGCATCATGTGGGACTTGATGCTAAGCACTGTGGGCAGCTTGAGCAGAACGGCTTCCTGATCACAGAGGACCAGGTACAAGGGAGGCCCCTTTCCTGATCCATGCTACAGAAAGGTTAGTCTGAGAGAGGTTTGCAGTGGTCAAGAGGTAGGCCCAAGAGATACTGGACTTCCCAGGCAAAGAAACTTGAAGAGATGACAGTCTGTGGCTGAAATGATTTGTTGAACGAGAGCAAGGGAGCCTAACAGATCCAAAGAAGGAAAGATGGTAGGGAAGAGAACAAAGTAATGGACAGACTTAAAGGGGCGAGATGTAGAAAGGGTATAGCTTAGGGGACTTGCTCAGAAGAATACAGGAAGACTCTTGTGTATTTTGGCAACTAGACTGAAGTGCCCCTGACTGTGAGCATCTCAAGCTATGGAGGTGTACCTGGGGGCTCCAGCCTCTTCTCATCCCTGTTCAGCAGTGGATGTCATGGTTGTAGCAACTGTCACACATCAGCTCTCTTCTGCATGACAGGGTTAAGGCTAGAGGTTAAATGATGGCTCACAATCATACAACTAGTGTGTGGCCAGAGTCTTCAATTCAGCCCTCATCTATATACTCTTCTGCCAGGCACTCAGCATCTGATGCTATTTTCTTGTGTTCTGTGCTCATTCTAGTTTCCTAACTGGATTGCTTGTTCATATTAAACACAGTAATACAAAACTTGTTACAGTTACTAAATTTGAAAACTTTTCAAAAAGCTCAGGACTGAAGTAGGTCACATAAACATACATTTATAAACTCATCCCACACCTGGAAAGGGGGTTTTCAGTGTCCAGAATCATTAAACCTTTCTGCTGTTGACATATAATCTTGTATTTCTGGTTATTTTCATCTCAGAAAACAGTCCAAATGGAAAAAAAAGAATTACATGTATAAGAGTTTTAACTGCCAATTTAGAAAGAACCTAAATGAATGCCAGTATGGGAATGATAAGATAATCACAGCCGATTAATGTGCATGAGATGTAACAGAATAGCACTGAGAGGAGCCAGTAACAAAATGTTGAGCAAAAGTAGGGAAAAGCAGGCTAAAAACTCAGTGCAAGTGCTAGAAAACTACCAGGTTTGCAAGGCATACCTATAATACTCAGGAAGTTGAGACAGGAGGATCAAGAGTTCACGGCCAACCTGGGATATAGACTGAGGCCCTGTGTCAAGAAAGAAAAGGAAAAAGAAACCTTGTTTGCATACCCATTTATTAAGCTGGTTAGTAGCCCATTAAGAATTCTAGTAATTCCTTTTGGATGACTATGTTTGGAACTTTTCTTTTCCAGGATTACATTCCATCACAGCAAGACATTTTGCTTGCCAGAAGACCCACCAAAGGCATCCACGAATATGACTTTGAAATTAAAAATGTCCCTTTCAAAATGGTTGACGTGGGTGGTCAGCGGTCAGAACGGAAACGCTGGTTTGAATGCTTCGACAGTGTGACATCCATACTGTTTCTTGTTTCCTCAAGTGAATTTGATCAGGTGCTCATGGAGGATCGACTGACCAATCGCCTTACAGAATCTCTGAACATTTTTGAAACAATCGTCAACAATCGGGTCTTCAGCAATGTGTCTATAATACTCTTCCTGAACAAGACAGACTTGCTTGAGGAGAAAGTGCAAATTGTAAGCATCAAAGACTATTTCCTAGAATTTGAAGGGGATCCACACTGCTTAAGAGACGTCCAAAAATTCCTGGTGGAGTGTTTCCGAAGCAAACGCCGGGACCAGCAGCAGAAGCCCTTGTACCACCACTTCACCACTGCCATCAACACGGAGAACATCCGGCTGGTGTTCCGCGACGTGAAGGACACGATCCTCCACGACAACCTCAAGCAGCTCATGCTGCAGTGACCCGCGCAGACGCGGGCTGAGAGTACCCTTTTGTGTCGGATGGTTTCCATTTGTGCCGGTTTTTTAAAAAAATAGTTTACAACAGGAAATTAGAAAACAATCTCGATTCTGTGTTTAACTTCTTGGAAATCCTAGTCCTTCTACTGCCTTTGGTTTGTGGCTGAAAGCTGCTGAGTAACGAACGCCGCCCTGTTTGTGTCTGCCGGAGTTCAGGCCCTGGCCAGTTTCATCAGGCTTCCACTCAAATCCAGTTGTATTTCCTGGCCAATCTCAGACTAGGTGTGTTTCTTTTATATTTCAAATTGAATACTGTAGTGCCAAGTGTAGACAGTGTAGGACTGGTCATTGAAAGGTCTTTATCTGCCTTACAGAGAGAAGAACACGCCATGCCTAGCTTTAGAATGACCATGTTATGAAAGGGCTATTGGAAAAGGTTTGATCTAAGAATTGCTAGTCTAGATTATACAGGTTTAGCTCTGGTGTGTTTATAATTGCTTATACACACAACAGCTGTTTTGTGAGTTTCTTTGGCTCATGGGGGTAATGTTCTTAGTGTTTTAAAGTTTACATAAGTATTTCTGGTCTGATGCAAGTGAGTTCACAAATGGTACCAAGGAGCAAAAAAGACAAGCAAATGTTATAGATAATATTTTGGTCAGAATTAATGGGCAAAAAGCAACTTGCCCTTTTCATGTTTATTTATCATGTAATTTAATGTGCCATTAGCAAAATATTGGGGCCATCGCATGACCTAAAACACACAAGCACCTTGGTAGCCGAAGTAGACATCCCCGTCTCAAATGCCATGTGCTCTTTCAGTCCTACATCAGGGGACTTGCAGCTGACTGAAGGACCACTGCTGCACCCCATTCTCCCTCCGCTGTCCTGCCCCCTCCAAGTACCTTCATACTGTGGCACTGAACAGAGTCTTTGTTTATGTGGAGCTGGCCAAGGGCACTACTTTCCTGACAGATGACTCAAGAAGGCATTATTTGAGATTCTTATTCATTCTTGGTGTGTCTCTAAAGATATACAGTACGCACATGTTTGTGCAGTTACTGTTGGTGAGATGCCAGCTTTATGGAGGTACATTTTAACTGTTTGGATGGAGAATGCTTCTAAGGATAGGTGGTCATTTTCTGTTGGTTCACACATTTGACCCCCCCCCAACCCACCACCAGTACTTACAGATTCATCTGTGCCCATCGCTTTGTAATTTCAGATACAGTTTGCAGTACTAAAACTGCTGTCTTGTAGGTTCCATGTAGTGTTTGCATTGGAGATATATATGTACAAAGTTAGGAAGCATTTGCAAGTGTGCCACTTTTCTGCTTTTCTTGAAAATTGTGATGAAGACTGTGATATCTGTCACTTTGCTGTACAGCTGACTATGTTCTCAGGTATTCTACTGACCATTCAAAGACTGTCCACATGTGGCTCACCCAGCCTTTCCATATCAGTGGCTCTGTGTGTGGCTGTGAGATAGAGGAGCTGGGCCTGTCAGTGCACAGGAGGGATCTGTTCTTGACATGCTGACTCTTCTTGCATCAAGGTTTTCCTATAACTGCATTTGTGTGAAGTCCAGTGTTTTCCTGCCTTGAGCCCCTCAACATATGCAGGTCTCCTGAGTGCAACTCCTGCATGTCTCACTACTTCTACATCTAGTGCTTCTTGCCAAAAAAACACATTGTTTGAATTTGCGGGATAGCATAGCTCTGCAGTTAATGAATTTTGGGGTATGTGCACAGTAACATTTGATTTGTTCCATGTCAGTTTTGCAAATAATTTTGTTGGATGACCAGTGAGGGCTGAAGTGTAGACTCTTGGTCTTATTGAGACAGCTTGAAGAGAACCATAAACATGACTCTATAAAGCAGAAATAGCTGGATTCCCCTGTTTTACTCTCACCAAGCAATGTTAAAACACCAACTAGACAAAGTATTGTGTAGGCACTTGCAATTTTCTTCTGATGCCTGTGTAATGCCTCAGAACCAGTGTGATTTTAAAGTAAAACCCAGAATGTATTTTGAGGCAGTAAATTGCTTCTGTGTTACTTAGGCAAACTTGTGTGGACGTCTGGTAGAACTGTGAGGCTCAACAGGAAGGCTTTAGGTCACATGTTTCTCTAGGCTGTAATTTAAACTGTTCAAATGGAGTTCAATGCCTACATTGTAAACACTAAGTCTTTTTGAATTGAAATACCACTGTGTGAGGAGGGAGGTGAAATGTCAGGAGCACCGTGGAAAAGGTGGCCAGAAGCATCCCAAACCTCTAAAAGGCAAGTCCCGTCACACTTGAACTTCTTTGCTGTGTTCAGTTTTCCAAATCTTTGGTTATGATTTGGAATAAAATGTGCCTAATTCTATATCCCTTTCTGTTCTTAAATCTGAATGCCTTCTCATTTGTTTATCTGAGGACCTATCACACAGTGTCTTCATTCACCTTCAAGGAATTCACAGTATACAGAGTTGCCTTATAAATCAAAGAACAACATAAATTTAGACCTTAATCTTTTATAAGGAAAAGGTTTTCAGTGTTCTCCAAAGATCTAAGTAATCCAAGATACGTTTCTCTCACATAAATACTATTTTAATAGCCTGGATTTTTGCTTTCTGCCAAATGTACAATTGAAATCTTCAGTGCATTTTTACTGTCTGGAACGGGTGCTTGTTAGCCCAAATGCCTCCGCAGCCAAAGACCGCCATGCGGAATGAGGAAGACCGTTTCTGTTTTCTGTCTTTCACCAAGTGCTGATGGGTACTTTTCATTGATAGCACCCCCATACACACTTCATCTCGCATGGGACTGTTGTTTGGTTTGTGTCTTCGGTTGGTTTGAAGCAGGAGGAAGAACGCCTACCTTAACACCACAGTGATTAGAAGTACCAGTTTAGATTTGGCAAGAAATTTTGTGTCCTACAGTTAAACCTTCAGATTCAGCCCAGATACTTCATTTTTGTTAAAGTGTTTTTTAGCATTAGTATAAATATTTGGTTATGCCTTATTGATATGAAGAATAAAGTTACTAAGCAAGGCTGTTATACCCTGAAATTGAAATCGCTATTTGAGAAACCCTCAAATTGGTGCTTTCTTTATCTAATGAGACCTTCATACAAAACTCCACACAAGCCTTTGGACAGAATATAATAGGAAGGCCAACTATCAGTGTTAACTCTTAATTTCTCTTTGGATCTATGAAATCATGCCTGTAAAACCAGCCCAACCTTTGTAACATGTTCCCTAATAAATGTAGAGAAAGCTACTCTTACCTTTTTGTTTCTTTTAGTTTTATTTGAGGGATGAAGAACAACTTTGCACTTGCATATTTCATTGACTTAGTGAAAGTCTGACTGGTAGCCGTGGTCACTGTGTCTCTTCCACTATTCCAGCACCTGTTCAACTGCATGGGTCACAGACGATGTGTCTTTGTATTGTGCTGCTTGACTAAGTAGTGATTTTTGTTTTTTAGGGCTTGGACACATACTGACATTTCAGTTGAGTAGACAGGAGAAGGGCAGAGATTACAAGTGGTATATCCCCAATCAAGCCAGTGATGCAGTCCACGCCCACTTTATGGTACGAGGTTAGGGCTTAATAAACGTAAACTAGAGTGCAGTATGAGTCTAAACCTGAGCATTTTAAACCAATTATTGTTGGCTCTCTCCAGTACTGTTATGTAGTTATTAGCTTCAGGCAGCAGGTGATTATTAGCACCTTTGAAGTACAGTGTTTGTACCGCTAACATTCTTCTGCCTGTACACAAGTGTAGAGTCAGCACTTACATTAATACATTCACCTTGTGGCATTTCGGACTAACTGGTTTCAAATGCCAGAGCTTGAATGGAACATTATTGTGGTTATTCTCTTGTTTGACACAGCGTCTTGAATTCACAATCCTCCAGCCTCTACCTCCTGAGTGCCAGGATTATAGGCATACCCCACCATGCATTTGGCTGGAAATTTGGTTTTGTTTTGTTTTTTAATAGTAATAATATGACAGCATTTTTTGGTTTGATTAAAGGTCTTTGTGTCCTATCCAGATCTGCTGTTAATAGGGATGCAAATTTACAGATGGGTTGAAATCTGCTGGAATCAGTGAGTGTCCAGATTGTAATAAACTACTTGGAATGTGATTCGTTTGTATGTATAAAGTTTGATAGTAAGTGATGAATTTGTCCTCAGTCATGCCTGTTTGATGGTACCAGGAATGGAGGGGAGCGAGGGAAAAGGGATTGTTACAAGTGTACTCATTGCAACAGACTATGCCATTTCCCCTTTCTTTGCCTCTTACTTGAAAGCAGAATCGCAAAATGTTCTAAATGGCTTTTCTCTATGTCTCACTCTCCTGGGTGAGAGCTCATCTGCCACAAGAAGCCTTATCAAAAGTATATTTTGTAACAACCTCATAGATACTGTACCTAACAAAACATGATTTGTATTAGCTCCCTGTAAAAGTATTTGTGGCTTAGGATTTTTTACATATATTCTTTTATAACCTCTAGGAACTAAGCACATTATCTGATATTGTTGTAAAAAAATTTTTCTTGGTCAGTGCTTTAGTTCAAGTTTAGCAATAAATTATTTCTAAAGGAGGTGTAGGAATAGAAAGAATGGTTTGATTTATAAAATGAGTTGCTGTTCATTGAGGTTTTACTTTTGTACATATTTTGCCAAAAAAAGTCTTGCTCTTAATATTTGCTTTGTAAAAATTACTGACATTTAATAAACATGTATAAATGATTCAGTACTGTGATATTATTTACACTTAAGTCTGGCACAGTTGATGAGTATTACACTTCAAAGTGTTGGTTTTATCTACAGCCTCAGGCACTCCTGAGGCTTTTAGTAGAGTGCGCCTGAGTGTCTCCTTATAAAGATGGAGAGGAAGGGGTGCTTCTTCCCAGGGAGCTCTCCGCACCTGACCTTTCTGCCACAGCTGTCTACAGGTGTGTTTGGGCTACTAGCTCATCCAGTTGTGGCAAGTCTGCTTTTGTGTTGATGGTTACTGAAGTTGTAGTTTAAAACTACCCATACACTGCTTCTCATCTTTGTTCCAGTGAACTTTATTGAAGTAAGGTTTACCAAAAAGTTGTAAGAGAAGAGAGAGCCCCAGGACTCCACAGCCCGGTCGTGCTCTCCCCAGTGAATAGCTGGTTTGCTCTTTTGTCATCAGGGAATCAACACTGATAAGATGATGAAGAAAAGCCTCATTCTTATTTGGATTTAGTCTTTACCTGACGTCCTTTCACTATTCCAGAACCCACCCACCACTTAGCTGAGTCTCCTTCACGTCCCCCTGGCTGCTGCAGACTCAAGGGCAGTGTCCAGGCCCTGAGTTCAAGTCTTAGGACTGGTAAAACAAACAAAAAAACCCCAGTATTTGTGGATTGGTTTGGAGGTTGCAAAGAATGTTCTTGTCATATCATACCAAGTCTACTTAGGAGGACCAGTCTCCTTCCCTTTTACAATTTCAGCTAAATCAGAAGTTGTCAAATAACTTGACACATGCATACATCTTTTCTTTAAGACAGGATCTTGCTATGTGACTCAGACTAGCCTTCACCCTCCTGAGTGCTAGAATTACAAACATGTATCACCCTGCCTGGATTTATTAAAACTGTACTTGTCCTTTCCTACCCCCTAAACAAAATATGGGCTCTCCTTCACGATTGGAATTTCTAAGCAGGTTTAAATCAGTGTTCAGTGGCAATGGTTGGCCCGAGCATGTAACAAATAGAAATCCTTGTTTTAGGATCTCTCCTTTCATAGGAAATTTAACCATAGAGCCCACAGATGATTTAGATTCTGTATCTGAATACCTAAAAATAGATTATTTTAGATACGTCTTTAAGAGCATTCTACAAGATTTAAAATGTTTAGAAATTGGAACTAAAACTATAAATCTATACATTAGCATGAATATTGGATTCCCCCAAAACTATGAAGGTCTTGTTTGCTGCTGGTCTTGAGGCTTGAACTCATTCTGGGCACTGTCACTCGGCTTTTGTGTATGTGTGTGTGGGGGGGGGAGGGTTCATGGAGCTAGGACTCTGGGCCTGAGTACTGTCCCTGAGCTCTTTAGCTCAAGGCTACCACCCTACCCCAAGCCTGGGTGTTGTCCCTGAGCTCTTTAGCTCAAGGTTACTGCCCTACCCCTTGAGCCACAGAACCACTTCCAGTTTTCTAGTGGTTAATTGGAGATGAGAGTTTCACAGTCTTTAGTGCCTGGGCTGGCTTTGAATGATGATCCTCAGATCTCAGCCTCCTGAGTAGCTAGTATTACAGGCCTGAGCCACCAAACCTGGCTCATTCAGCTATTTTTGCTCCATACTAGTACTGGTGCTCTGCCTCTTAAGCCACAGCTCCATTCACAGCTTTTTGGTGATAATTGGAGATAAAAGAGTCTCAGTCTTTTCTGCCCAGGCTAGCCTCGAACCACGATCCTCAGATCTTAGTCTCATGAGTAACTAGGATTATAGACATAGCCACCAGCACCTGGCAAGAATTTGGTTCTTTTAAAATCTTTTGTTATACTATTGTTAGAACAAGGGAATATTCCTCACTGTATAAAAAAAAAAGGAACAAGCTAGAATTCAGAAGTGTTATCTAGTGAAGTGTTTTGGCAGTTGTGGTTATGTGGCACCAAAGGATGACACCGTCATGTTGGTTCTGGAGGACCTGCCTTGAGCCCCGGTGTGGGCGTTGAAAGAGAAGAGAGTGGGAATGGAAAAAGTCCTAGCATTATAGCAATATGCATCAGCAGCTTGTTTTGGTTTATCATGGAAAAAAAAAAAAAAACAACCTAAGGCACTGACCTAGGGCAGTCAGTGTTTTAAAATACATGCTGGAATTTTTCCTTGGAAATTCCTTAGGTTACCTGAAATTCAGAGTTGTTGGAGAAAAAGCTACCTGTGAAAATGCCATATGCCTACCATTTTGCAAGAGTTCCTTTTTCTTTGAAACATGCCAGGAAAACCAAAGGTTCCATCAAGCTTTCAATACAGAATAACCATCCAAGGTTATGAAGCATGTGTGTCCTGACAGGCAAGCTCTGTCCACAGTTAACAGTCAGACTAAGTGGAGGAGTATATTGTTTCTTTTCTTCATGAAAATAAATGGCAGGAAAACAGAAGCAATGAAGTCTTCAAAAAAAAGAAATGGTGATTTGAGGCTTGAGGTGTACACTTACTGGTAGATCACTTTTCTAGCAGGTCTAAGGCCTCAGATTTTAACCTGAGCACATACACACAAAGTTGTTGTTTTCAGTTAACACAGTGGCTTTGACAGGCTGTTTTCTGTCTGGGCCCTGTAAGTCAAACAAGGTAACATGGAAAAGCAAACACTGACCCAGGAGAGGTCTAGCTGGGTCCATCTGCTTGCTTCTTAATCCAAATTAAAAAAAGAAAAAAATTCAGTTCTTACCCAGATGTTAGTGCCTCACACCTATCATCCTGGCTACTCAGGAGTCTGAGATCTGAGGATCACAGTTCAAAGCCATCCTAGACAGGAAAATCTGTGAGTAACCTATCTTCAATTGACTTCTAAAAAACCACAAGAGAGCTGTGGCTCAAGTGCTGGAGAGTCAGCCTTGAGTGAAGCAGCTAAGGGACAGTGCCCAGATCCTGAGGTCAAGCCCCAGCACTGATGCAATGAAACACCTCAGTTCTTAAGAGCTTTTTGGGACTTAGCTAGCTGGTATATTTTAACATCCGAGTAAGTTAACCAAAATTGCATAGGAAGGAGGGGGCAGAAGGAGGAAGGAGGAGGAAGAAGAGGAGGGAGAATTAAAACAAAAACAACAACAGCACAGCATCCAGACTCTAGCAGTTACAGGGCTAGGAATGTAACCCAGGTGTAGACCACTTGCCTAGTATACCAAAAGCCTTGGATTTAGTTCCCCAGCACCAAAAAAGAAAAAAATAGGTTAAAACAACCCTTATATTCATAACAGGTTATTCTTTGAGAGAAAATGCTTAAAATTGGTATTAAATTCCTGATGAAGGGCTGAATATCTGTTTTTATGGAAATGGTGAGGAAATGGCAGACGTTAGTCTAATTCAGGTATAATAGACAATTCTAGTCTGGGTAGAAGAGAGTAACATCCAAACTCCCTGCTCAGCATCCCAAACACCAAGACCTGGTGTCAACTCTCCAAGTGAGAGCAGAACAATGGTTGTTATTGGCTGAGGAGCCAACAGCACTAGTTATGGTTAGAAGTTCTTGCCTTATGTAGAATCATGTACCTGTAATCCTGTAGTTCTAGCCCTTGGCATGCTGAGGCAGGAAGAGATTGAGTTCAGGGACAGCCTAGGCTACAATAATAATAATAATAATAATAATAATAATAATAATAATAATAATAAAACAATCTAGTGTTATTTCACAGTAGGATAACTCATGTACTAGATAGATAGATCTGAAGAAAAGAGTTTTAAGTATTTTGTCACAAAGAAACAAGTATTTGAATAGGTGTAGTCTTATAGTCATGTACCAAGTTATGACACTATGCCACATGAACACAACTGGTTTTTGTTGTTGTTTTCTTTTTTTATGGGTCCTGAGGTTTGAACTCTGGGTCTGGGTGCTGTCCCTGAGCCCCTCAGCTCAAGGCTACCGCCCTACTCCTAGAGGCACAGCCCCACTTCCAATTTTCTGGTGATTAATTGGAAATAAGAGTCTTCAAGTTCTTTAGTGCCCTGCTGAGCTGGCTTTGAATGTGACCCTCAGATCTCAGCCTCCTGCCAAGCTAGGATTACAGGCGTGAATCACCATACCCAGCTTCTTTATCAACATCTTTTCTGATTCTCTGGTCACCCTGAAGATTATATTTTAATTTTACCTGGATTTGGTATAATTTCTCAAATTGTCAGTTATTACTCAGGAAAAAAAAGAACACTTTGGTTACATAGGTATAGTATGAGCTATAATATCTATTGGTTTCTATATAGTTTTTATGTGTCAATTTAAATAAATAGGAAGGGGACAGGATTCAACTAAATGATGGCTCATTTTCCCTTAAATTATCCTCTTTGGTCCTCTTTACTACAGGGCAACTCCTCAACCTTCAAGGCCCAGTTTGGGACCAACTGGTCCTAGACTGAAATCTCTAAACCCCTTCTCTTTATAATGTAATTAGCTCAGGTATTTGTTACAATAACAGAAAGCTGGCTAACACTTTCTGATACAGCTTTTTTCCCAACCAACTACTAAAACCTGAGGAAGCCTCATTCCACTCCTATTCTCCCACAGCATGGTAGTAGTGTTGCTTCTGTCTAGTCAAGTTTTCCCTATATGTGAGTCACACACACATCACTGCAGGGGTAATTATGTTAAATAGTTGCATAGTTCACTGGCACCTCTTCTTATATCTTTTCTACATGAATTTCCCCAAACTGACAGTGAGAGCTGTTGTCTTGGTGTCCGTGGTGATGTAAGCTGATGTGCTTTTAAATCCTGGGAAACAAGAATGTCGGGCCAGGAGCCTGGCCTAGCGGCGTAGAGTGATCATCTAGCATGGAAGCCTTGCGTTCAACTCCTCAGTACCACATACATATAAAAAAAAGCCGGAAGGGTCAGTGGTACTGTGGCTCAAAGGTGGAGAACTGGCCTTCAGAAAGCCCAAGGCCTTGAGTTCAAGCCGCAGGACTGCAAAGAAAAACAAGAATAGGGGCCGGGAGTTTGGCCTAGTGGTAAAGTGCTTGCCTAGCATGCACAAAGACCCAGGTTCGATTCCTCGGTACCACATATATAGCAAAAAGCCAGAAGTGGTGCTGTGGCTCAAGTGACAGAGCCCTATCCTTGAGAAAATCCAGGGACAGTGCTCAGGCCCTGAGCTCATGCCCAGGACTGGCAAAAAAAAAAAAAACAAAAAACAAGAATAACAACAAAAATAGAATGTCCTAAGCCTCACAGGTTCCCCCAAATAACCACTAACCGTCCTCCAATGTTTTCACTGAATCCAGCTTCAAAATCCAGTTTCATGAGAGAGAGCTGGAGCATACCCCCTCTGTGGTACCTTAGAGCAGGATAGAACACATCTATGCTGATTGTGTGTTCCATGAATCATTGGTGTTATACGAATAACTCTCAGTTTGGTGAAAACCATTTAAAATCTTACAGTAAGGAGCTGGGAGTGTGGCTTAGTGGTAGAGTGCTTGCCTAGCATGCACGAAGACCTGGATTCGATTTCTCATTATCACATACATAGAAAAAGCTGAAGAGGTGCTGTGGCTCAATTAGTAGAGTGCTAGCCTTGAGAAAGCCCAAGGACAGTGCTCAGGCCCTGAGTTCAAGCCCTAGGACTGGTAAAAAAAAATCTCATACTTTTACCTATTTATAATAAAAACTGAAATAATTTTATTTTTCTATTATAGAATTGCACTTTATAATAGTTTTATTCTTATGTTCCTAGATAGGGAGGTTTGGGGTTATTTTGCTGTTGTTTTTATTGTTGGTTTAGTTTTGGTTTGGGATTAGGCTAGTTTTATATATTCTCTTTAGTTTGGATTGTTTAGCTTTATTACAGGAAATCTCCCTCTCCCCACCCCCCACCCCCAGTCCTGGGCTTAGACTCAGGGCCTGAGCACTGTCCTTAGGGTTTTTATTTCAAGGCTAGAGCTCTACCACTTGAGCCTCAGCACCACTTCCAGCTTTTTTCTGTGTATGTGGTACTGAGGAATTGAACCCCGGTCTTCATGCATGCTAGGGCAAACACTCTACCATGAGGCCAAATTCCCAGCCCCTAGAAATCTTAAACATACACACAAATAAAAAGAACATATTAATCTCCACTCCGCTTCAACAGTAGCTCACGGCCACTATTGCTCTGACCTTGCCCCTACCTGTTCTTCCTTCTATTCAGATTATTTTAAGACAAATCTCAGACATCATATCTTATAAATATCACTGAAAAAATGTTAATATAATCTATAAATATAGGAAGTCTTCTTAGTTTGACAATTGTTTTTCTTTAAGTTTGCTGGATGGCTAAAGTCTTTAAAAATATCATTTGATGAATTGTCCAGCCTAAAAAGTTATAGATGTAGAATGATCCAGAACCTTCTTTTTCTAGATGATGACAATATGCCAAGAATGAGGAGGAAAATGACTGCTTGTATTTGTTCTAAGTCTTCTCCCAAACTTGGTGACTTAGAACAACTGTTGTATTTGTCCCTGGGTCTGTGACTCACTGGCTTGGTTCAGGGGACTTGGGCTGATTTCAGCTAGGCAGTCCCATGCATTTCTGAAGACGCGGCTGGCAGCTGATGGTCAAGGTTGGCCTCACTCACCAGGCTGGGCTGGAATCTTGATTCTCATCTCTATGAGGCAGGGCTAATTTAATCTTATGTTGGTTCCAGGATTCCATGCACAGCAGAGATGACGCTTTAAAGCACAGCATTTTGAAAGTCTTAACATGCACAGTTGGCTAAGGCAAGCTGCTGGCTAATTGTGGGGGGGAGGGGGATCTTGGCTTTGAATTCAGGAGATCATGCTTCATGGGCAGATGCTCCACTACTTGAGCTATGCTGTAGCCCCTTTGTGCTTCGGTTATTTGGGGGATAAGTTCTGGAGTTTTGCCTGGACTGGCCTTGATTGTGATCCTCTTATTCATGTTTCCACCACAGTTGGCATGGCAGGCACATTCCACAACACCCAACTTCATTTCTGGCTCTTAATGAGCCCAGTTCTTCACTCTACATGGATGATTCTATCATTTGTACTCTACTATAGTCCAGTTACAAGGCCAGTATTGGTCAGGCCTCTTGATTGGAGCCCAATGCTATTTTCATAACCCTATAGGGCCCCTGAAGCAGGAGCCTTAAAAGGTAAGTAAATTCCCTGACTCAAATGCCAGAGGAGTGAAGTGTGTTGAGCCAAGAAAACACTCTTCCTATTAGGGCGCAGGCAGGCTACATGTCCTGGGACATTTTCTAGCAGTATAGGGCGTATGGCCAAGGATGTCCTCATGATTGCTGACAAAACAGTGATTTGAGGCCTAGGAAGGGCCTTTAACTACCAAAACTCCAGCTTTTATTCATTGGAAAACTGAAACTCACTGTAGTATAACATCAAGTAACAAGATTTTGTAGTAATGCCCAAATGAAAACTTGCACTTTCAATTAGTACATACAAGCAGAGTCAGCATCAGTCAACCAGCAGGGAAATATACATTTCAACCATACGCTACCACGTCATACCTTCTAGGATGACTTTAAACAAAAGGTAGTTAGTGTTAGGATGTAGAGGATTTAGAATCCTGAATGTAGCCGGTGAGGTGGTAAAATGATGTGCCTCTTTGGCAGATCTTCAGAATGTTAAATATAGTTACCCTGTGGCCTAGCAATTCTACTCCTTGATGTGTACCAAAGAGAAAAGGTAACTATATAAAGGCTTGTATGTGAATGTTCATAACAGCATTATTTCTAATAGTCAAAAGGTAGAAACGACCTAAATATGCAATGGTTGGGGAATGGACAAATAGTATGTCCAAGCAGGAAACGCTGCCCGACTCTTATCTCTAACAAGCTACTCAAAAAAGTAGAAATGGCACTGTGGCTCAAGTGGTAGAGCACTCACCTTGATCAAAACAAGGTCAGGGGCCGGGAGTTTGGCCTAGTGGTTAAAGTGCTTGCCTAGCATGCATGAAGACCCTGGTTCGATTCCTCGGTACCACATACATAGACAAATGCCGGAAGTGGTGCTGAGGCTCAAGTGGTAGAGCTCTAGCCTTGAGAAAGTCCAAGGACAGTGCTCAGGCCCTGAGCTCAAGCCTAGGACTGGCAAAAAAAAAAAAAAAAAAAAAACAAGGTCAGGGACAGTGCCTAGGCCCAGAGTTCAAGGCCAGGACCCACATTAAGAAAGAGAGAAAGAGAGGGAGAGGGGAGAGAGAGATAGAGAGAACAAAAGATACATGAAGGGGTGCAAAAATCAAAGATAGGCCATTCCATGTGCACAAGGTAGGCACTTGCTTCTGTAGAGGTGAAATTAGGGTCACTGTGGAGATGGCATTGGGGCAGGGCTTTCAGGATGCCTTAAACATACCTGGATACAGGGACCAGGAATTTGACCTAGTGGAAGAGTGCTTGCCTCGCACGCATGAAGACCCGGGTTTGATTCCTCAGTACCACATACATAGAAAAAGCCAGAAGTGGTTCTGTGGCTCAAGTGGTAGAGCTCTAGCCTTGAGAAAGCTCAAGGATAGTGCTCAGACCCTGAGTTCAAGCCTCAGGACTGGAAAAAAAAATAACCTGGACATGAATGGGATGGGCTACACATCAGATGGGAGGGACCACATGGGTATAAGAAACCTGATAATTTGTTCATTTGTCTATTTTTGAACAACTGCAATGAATATCCTGTGTAAAGGGCTAGGAGTGAAGAGGAGAAGCAATTCTCTGATCTTAACCCCAACTCAAGAAGTTCTCCTTGTAAAGGAACCAAAACTGATAAGAGATGAGTGAGACACAGGTGGGGAAGGCGGCTCTAGACAAGGGTAGAGCACACATGAAAGCACGGGGCACTTACAGGGGAGACAGCAGGAACTCCAGCATGTTGGAAGAGAGCAGGGCAAAGGGGAAGCTGGAGGCACGAACAGGGAGCGTGGTATCTGCAGACATAAAAACCCACTTGGCCTTGTGAGTGGCAAATATGATCTGAGTAGTGAGGGCGAAGGCTGGAGGGAGGTAGGAATGAAAGGTGGGGCATCGCAGGACAGGAAAAACAAGAACCTGAATTCATGTGTTTACAATGGAATTGAAGGAGATGGATTAGAAGAATATTTAGGATGGAAAACTGCACTGAACATTGAGTGTCGTGGATGGTGGGAAGAAGGTGAAGAACTGGGTGGGGCCATTCTTCCAACAGGATATCCAGAAAGGGGAAGAGCTTTGGGTGGGGAGGATGGGTCCAGAGGGCCTTGCTGGTCTGAGGTCCTGAATATTATAATTCAGGCTTAGCATGGCTCTCTACCATGAGAAGACAGGTTTCCGGCCACCTGTACATCATGGCTAATGCCACTGTAGGTGGGACTGTCCTGGGGGCTTGACCCATTCGAGTCAGCCACCAAGAATCCTCAATCTCAATAGGAGATTGGTGAGGAGCAGGTGAGGAGGTGAGGGGGGGGGGAGGAAGAGACAGACAGAGCACACAATAAAATGCCAGTTGTTTATTATGCTTTTCTTTTTTTTAATTTTTTTATTGTAATTAGTAAAAGGGTTACATGATATTTGCCAGATAGAAGGTGCATTAATTCACATACATTGATACCCTTTCACATGTCTTGGTACCCATTTCCCTCCCCCCCCCATTATGCTTTTCTGAGAAAAAGTATTGTTTGTAGTGGAAATTGAACTCAGGTCTCATGCATGCCAGGTTAGCAATCTACCACTCAGCTACATCTCAGCCTACACTCCGCTTTATTCCTTTTTCTTTTCTTCCTCTTTGTAAATTTTCAAAACAGAGTCTTACTATGCATCCTAGGCTACTCTCAAACTTGCTCTTCCCCCCCTCCACTTGTCAAGTACCTAGGGTGATAGGAGAGCACCACTGCACCCGGATTTGTTTTTTTGTTTTGTTTGTTTTGTTTTGAACTCTGGGCCTGAGTTCTTTTGCTCAAGGCTAGTGCTCTACCACTTGAGCTACAGTACCACTCTGGTTTTCTGGTGGTTAACTGGAGATAAGCGTCTCACTGACTTTCCTGATTAGACTGGCTTTGAACTATCATACTCAGATCTCAGGCTCCTAAGTAGATAGGATTACAGGTGTGAGCCACCAGTGCCAGGTTTTACTGCATTTTACCCAACCTTTCACCACAAAGTAATGGCTTTTGCAGAGAATTACTATTCTGCATTCTCCTCTTATTTTGTAAAACTTTTTCTTCTCTGTTTTGTGCTTTTTTCTCCATATATTTTTAGTGTAATTAATAGGAGGTTTACATTATATTCACCAGATAGAAGGTGCTTTTTTTTTTTTAAAGACAAGGTCTAGCTATGTACCCCACAATAACATCAAATTCACATTTCTTCTATCTTGGCCTCCTGAGTTCTGGGATTATAGGACATGCCACCATTTCTAACTCAAGGAATGAATAGAAGAACATGGTCTTTGAAGGAAGGACGTGGATTCAAATCTAGATAAACTGTATGACTAGACTGATGATAGCCTTTCCATGTGTTGTGTGCATCACCTGTAATACCTGATACAATACTTCTGATGCTGTTGAGCATCCCAAGTGACTGTGGTCTTATTAAGATTGGGGATGAATGTTTTATTTTTGTTTTCTCTCTTTAGCCTTCCTTCTTCCCTCTTTCTTTTGTATCTTCCTCTTCATTTATCTTGACAATTTCTCCCCAACAGGGAGCTGTTGGTTCATATCTGTAATTCTAACTAATCAAGAGGCTTCAATCTGCTTGATCATGATTTGACTTTGGGCAGAAAAATCCTGAGATTCAATATCCAAAATAACCAGCAGGCTGGGGCCGGGAGTTTGGCCTAGTGGTTAAAGTGCTTGCCTAGCACGCACGAAGACCTGGGTTTGATTCCTTGGTACCACAAATATAGAAAAAAGCCAGAAATGATGCTGTGGCTCAAGTGGTAGAACTCTAGCCTTGAGAAAGACCAAGGACAGTGCCCAGGCCCTGAGTTCAAGGCCTGGACTGGTCAAAAAATTAAAGCTAGGCTGGATTTGTGGTTCAAGTAGCAGAGTACCAGCTTGAGCAAGCTCCAGGCAGAACGAAGGAAGGAAGGAAAGAAAGAAAGAAAGAAAGAAAGAAAGAGAGAGAGAGAGAGAGAGAGAGAGAGAGAGAGAGAGAAAGAAAGAAAGAAAGAAAGAAAGAAAGAAAGAAAGAAAGAAAGAAAGAAAAGGAAAGGAAAGGAAGAAAGAAAAAGGGAGAGGAAGGGAGGGAAGGAGGGAAAAGAGATGAGCAGAAAGGAAGAAAAGGAAGAGAAAAAGAGCAAAAGAAAGGAAGAGAGAAGGAAGGAAACATGAAAGAAGGAAGGGATAGAGGGGGAGGGGAGGAAGAGAAAAAAGAAAGAGAGGGAAGGAAAGCTAATGTATGACATTCTCAGGCCATAGTATCACCTGTGGGTTAGGGTTAGGGTTTGGGTTAGCATTTTGGGGTGACATTCGAGCCAAAGGTCCCCTGAGAGAGAGTTGTTAGTGGTGGTGGCTGATGAGGGAGGGTAAAAGGAGAAGTTCCACTTTCTATTGATAGGCTCTGTAAGCAAAATGCATCACCCTTCTATGTGGTGGCTAAGCACTCAAGTGTCAGTCCACATCAAGTCTATCATCTGTAGGACTCAGCTCTACTGTTTCCACTATAGGGAAACAGAATGCAGGGATCTTTTAAAGGGAGCCCTGTGTTCAGATGGATGCTAATCACCCTCAGAGAGAGAAGGTTTTAATATTCTTTTTCCCCCCAGATATTTCAGTTAAGCTTATAGAGGCACTACTTGGGAAGTGAGGATACTGGCAGGTTCTGCCTCCTAGGCTTGTCCCAAGCATAAAGAAAACACAGGTCAAGCACTTCATTTCGTGCCTGGGTTAGAGGACCTAGCTGAGACCCACTTTATTACATCTGTGGACTCTTTTTTTCTCTGTGTAAGGTAATATTCAGAGATTCTGGGGATTATAATGTGACTATGTTTGGTGGGTGGGTGGTCATTTCTGGGCTACTACATCTGGCTAGGGGAAGAATGCCCCAGCCAGCTGTGTCTGTGCCTCTCCTGCCTGTTTGCTGTGGAAATGTGTCTTCATGTCTCCAAACTTCCCTAACATTAAATGTGTCACCTTCTCCTTCCAGCCCAGCTCTCCTGGTGACTTCCTATTTCTGCCTGACAGTGACAGCAGACAGCTGCATCATTTTCTCCATTGCCCTACGCAAAGCTGAGTGACCTTTCAGGCTCCTTCCCTTCTCTGACACCACTCCACCCACACTTTTCCTGAGTCACCAAATCTTAGCATCACAGTCCCTGAGCAGACAGGAAACTTCTCATCTCATGCACCTGCTTCTCAGGGATGAAGCTAAGCTCCAGTGTCCACTTTTCCTAGACACTGACTATTTAATGGCAAAGCAAGACAACTGCCTAAGTCCCAGAGGCCTACTCCATCATGGCTGTCCATGTGGATAACATTCTACCTGAGGATGATGCTCTCTCCAGCCTTACATCTGTCTCTGTTGCCCTTCCTCATCCCTCCTTTAGCCTCCACCTTCCCATCCCCCGATGGAAGACTGGATGTCACACAGGCTTCTCTTTCTAGTCTCCCCTTGGGCTCGAATCATGGTACTTGTTTCATGGCTGTCATTTGGGCTTCCCCTTGAAACACTGCTTCAACATCACCCAGGGATGGAGAAGAAAACCCAATCTGTGGCAAATGCTGGTTGAACACCTATGGTGTGTGAACTATAGGGAATTCATGAAGCACCAGCCTTTGATCACAGCCCAGTCCATATTCTGCCTTGGACTGGCATTTATATCTCCTTACATGACTCTTTGGCCCCTCCCACAAGCCTTCTCTGGCTCCAAGGTACCTATATCTGTCCACAGCTGGATGCTTGCCCACCTACTTCTGCTGACCCTGGTGTGCAAAATGTTCTGCCCTTCCAGACCATTTTGGCCTGGGTGGGTTTCATAGCCCAGAGTCTATTCTACTCTGTGAGGCTCTCCTGCCTCTTGACCAGGGCCCTATTTTTGTAGGTGGCCTCTAGTCTTCCATGGTTGGTGACAACTCCTGCTTTGGTCCTAGACTAACTGAAGAAGTTCGGCAGTCATCTTCACTGTCACCTGAGTGTTTTCAACTGTACCCTCCTCCTCCCTCCATCCAATACTTTTTGTCACCACCTTCACCCAGTAGATCACCCCAACTCCATGGCACTGAACCCCCTCTACACCAGTTCTCCACAGTGGCTCTTCGGGGAAGCACAGCTGAGGCTGAACAAGAGAGGGGCTTCCTCCTCAAGGGCTGCCCCCGCCTGTCACCCACTCTCACGTGAATCCAGAAAATGGGACCTCACAGAATAAGTGTTCCTACCTGTGGTTAAATTGAGTTCATCCTTTCATTTGGCCCTGAGAAATCTGACTGGCTGGGCAGCACAGATTCCTAACATTGCTAGGGGCATTTTGCTTTTGCTTTTCCTGTGAGAATAGAGATACATTACCTTTTGCTATATTACAAGTTATCTCCAAAACTCTGGCTTAGAAACAACCATGTCACTATTTGCCCACCTATGGGTCAGGAATTTACACAGGGCAGAGCAAGTAGCAGCATTTTGTGGAGAAAACTTCTAAGATGGTATCTTTCACCTGGGGTTTAAACAGAGGCAGTGTCTGGCTGAGATCCTTGGTTTTCCCCATGGAGCCTCAGGACCTCTAATTGTGACACAGTGGCTCATGTCCCCCCAAGCATCCAAAGACAAAATTCACCAAGCTTTCTTGAGGCTTCCTCTAATATCTGGCAGTGCCTCCGATCACGTTCCATTGTGTCCTGATTCGAGGAAGGCGTGTACAAGGGCATGAATACCTGGAGACACAGGTCACTGAGGCCATGGGAGTCTTATCATTCCTTATGCCTGCAAGACAAGAAGTGATGTGGGGTTGGCTGGGAGGAAATGCAGCAATTTTGGCTATATTATATTTGAGAAAACAGAGTTACTTGAGGTCACTTGTTTTATTGATGGTGCTGGAACTTAGTAAGCTCTTTGTCTACTACTGAGCTCCATTCCCAACCCTGAGGTTTTGGGTTATACCCTTGTTAAAGACACATGACAAATCAACAGATGGGGCTTGAGAGTACAGGAAGTTCATTTTAAAACTGAAAAGTAGGAGAATAAGATTACTTTTCAGAAATTCATTTTCTAGTCCCTCTCTCTCTCTCTTTCTCTCTCTCTGTCTCTCTCTCTCTCTCTCTGTCTCTCTCTCTCTCTCTCTGTCTCTCTCTCTGTCTCTGTCTCTCTCTGTCTCTGTCTCTGTCTCTCTCTCTCTCTCTCTCTCTCTCTCTCTCTCTCTCTCTCTCTCTCTCTCTCTCTCTCTCTCTCTCTCTCTCTCTCTCTTTCTCTCAGTGCCAGTATTGGGCTTGAACTCACTGCCAGAGTACTCTCTTAGCATTTTCACTCAAGGCTAGCACTCTGTCATTTAAGCCAGAGTTCTACTTCCAGCTTTTTTCTAGTTCACTGGGCATAAGAGTATCATGGTCTTTTCTTCCCAGGCTGGCTTTGAACTGTGATTCTCAGATAGCTTTTTTTAATTTTGTTGTTGTTGCTGCTGTTGTTCAAGACTGGGACGTGAACCTGCTGACACTTGCTTTTGCTCATTGGCTAGTTCTTTACTAGCCAATGCCAAGGAGCCATGCCTCCAGCCCAGTCTTTCTCTTTTTCTTTCTCTTAGCTAATGAAGTGAGCAACTTAATTATCCCAGGTATGCTGTCATAATAATGTAAAGTTGACTTGGGAGACCCTCCTTCAACTTGCACATGGAGCACCTTTCACATGGCTCATGCATACTGCCCTTGAAGTTCTGTGCATTTTATATTGTGAGCATAGTAAAGTCAGGGCTTGTATTTCACTGTTCCTGGGTTGCCCAGCACTAGGCCTTGCAGGGGAACATATTTGTTATTTGTATGGCATGTGCCTTTTGCACATAGAATTATCTACCCTATGGTCTTAGAACTGAGCATAGGTTGTGTGAGCAATAATGAGATCACCACCAGAAGAATTTGGAAATAGAGAAATTAGTCTTCCTTTACAGATAAGGTTGCCAGATTAAGCAAAGAAAATGACAGGATGTTGGGCTGGGGATTTAGCTCAATAGTAGATTATCTGCCCTGAGATCAATCTCAAGCACCCTCAAAATAAGAAAAAAGAGTTTTTTTTCTAGAAAAGGTAATTCAATATGTTTATTCAATTCTAATTTCAGATGAGCTAAAATACTTTTTTAGTATAGGTATATCCCATAAAATATTTGGGACATGTTTTTACTAATCAAATTTGGTATTGTTTTTCTGGAATCCATATATAACTGGGAACCCTGTGTTGGATCTGCCAAGCCGCCCTGGAAGGACATACTTCAGCGCACATGGATAAGAAAGAAATATGCAAAGTCACCTTAAGTTAGAAAGGCCCTTCAGCAAGACTTGATTGTAATGGAAGTAAAAGAAAAGCATATTTACCAAAACACTTCTAGTCTTCTCTTAAGAATGCCCCAATCAGTAAGGGGGGTGGGCAACAATGAAAAATGAAGGGCCAAACAGACCAACTTGGATCCATGAGCACCAGCTTCCAGGGCTGGGCAACTCTAGTTTTATTGGTTATGCACTTACTGGGACCCTTCTTCTGATCTACTTGCAATAACAGAATCACGCAGACTGGTGGAAAGACACTGGGAAATCCAAGAGCAGAGTATCCGTGTGGTCAGGTCATGGTGAAGGCCCTCTTTCTGGATGCCAGATGGCAGACTTCTTGCTATACCTGCATGTGTTCAGGAGAAAGAAAGAGGAATCAGCAAGGTTTGAGTAGATGGGGTATAAAAATCACCCAACTATTTCCCCACATTGACCCAGAACCCTTGCTATGATTTGGCTCCTTGGGTCTGGGCATGCATGTAATAGCATCCAGGAAGAGGGCCCTTCACCACAACCTAACCACACTGACACCCAATAGCAATAAGCTCTGCTTCTCAGTCCAAACTTAGTTTTTCTAGATCTTTACTACTGCAATGCAGAATGCATTTCTTTGGGGTATAAGTACACCATAGGAATACACAGCATTTCATGAATGCTTACACTATCTGATGCAATCCTTGTAACAGCTCTTTAGAGCAGTTTCAGAGGTGAAGAAACAGACCTAGAAAGATTTTGGAGCCCTTTGTCTGGGCTCACGTGGCCAGAAAGGAGTACAGCTGGAACTCTAGCCCATGGCTTCCTAAATACACTAGAAGAATTTGCAATGTTAACAAATAGCTTGACAATTCAGAAAACAAGTTCAAGAAGACTCCAGTTAGGAAATCCAAATATTGAGGAGGAAGAAATATTCACTCTTGGAAGGAAGTGACGCCATCAAGCCTTCTCCCACCCAGGGCCCTTCATAACATCCTAAGCAGTCCCAAAGTCACTTCACAGCCACTTACATTATGCAGAATGTTCTCCTGCATGAGTTTTACAAGAGGGTCAAAGTTATTTGCAATACCATTTAAAATATTTTACCCAGGCTCCAGGCCAGACCCTAAATCAACAGAAGTGTGCATGTAAAATGAGGAACTCTGAACAGGAGTACATACAAAACAAATAGCTGCACAAGGAATGAAAAGAGAGCCTACATCAATGGCTCAGGCCTGTGATGCTAGATACTCAGAAAGTCTGAGATCTGAGGATCATGGTTCAATGCTAGCCTGAGCATGAAAAGTCCATGAGACTCTTATCTCTAATTAATGAGCAGAAAGCTGCAGGTAAAACTGTAGCTCAGTTTATGATGTAACGGTCTGGAGTGAAGAAGCTAAATGAGAGCAGGACACAGGCCCTGAGTTTAAGACTCAGTGTAGGCACATGTGTACACACATATACATAAAATCCAGGAGTCAAAGAGAACTTATTTCTACCAGAGGCTAATTCAGAAGCAAGAACATGTAAGGCTACAACTGGAAAACTCCTTGGGTACAAATGACTAAGCATCACTGCTTTATGTTTATTCAAATATAGTATATTAGATCATTCCTGCAGCATTTCAGGTCTCAAGAATTAAACCACTAGGAGTGACTCACGTCAATCTCATCTTTTGTTAAAGAACATCCCATAAGGGCCAGGAGTTTGGCCTAGTGGTAGAGTGCTTGCCTAGCATGCACGGAGACCGGGGTTCGATTCCTCGGTACAACATACATAGAAAAAAGCCGGAAATAGTGCTGAGGCTCAAGTGGTAGAGTTCTAGCCTTGAGAAAGTCCAAGGACAATGGTCAGGCCCTGAGCTCAAGCCTAGGAATGGCAAAAAAAAAATCCCATAATTAGAATCTGTGTGTCCATGCCCAGCCTCGAAAAGATGTCACAAGCACTCACTGCCAAGAACCTGATCACAATCAGGGTTCCATGAGTATGCTGAGTTGTCACTGTGCTATGACAGCACCAGTGGCTGTTCCCATGTCTTGGCAAACTTCCAGGAACTCTATGGAGAAGAGCTTCTGGTCCCCATTTTGGGAATAAAGATACTGAATGTTAGGGATGTCACGTATCTTCTGGAGATGGGCCACTGACGAACTGGAAGGACCTCAGCTTGAATGCAAGTTCAAGAACTCACTGACCACAGACTAGAGCTCTCTCTCTGGGGGCACTCCAGCCTCAGCCTCAGGAATACCAGGAGGTAGAAGGGTTTAGTATACACATACACACATGGAAGAACATTATAACCTTATGCTCTTTAGGTCCTGGCTGGCTGGGTATCTGGGACAATAGTGACCCAGAAAAGCAAGGGGAAAACAAGCGCCTGTAATCCTGGCTATTCAAGAGGCTGAGATCTGAGAACTGCAGTTTGAAGCCAGTCTGGGCAGAAATGTGCCTATGAGACTTATCTCCAGTTAACTACTCAAAAATGGAAAGTGGTGGTATGGCTCAAGGTGGTAAAGCCCTAGCCTTGAGCAAAAGTGCTCAGGGATGGCGCTCAAGCTCTGAGTTTAAGCCTCACGACCAAAAATAACAACAACAACTAATTTTTGAACTTGTAATTTTGGGGGGAGGAATATTGGGAATTGAGCTGGTTTGGTAAGCCCTTTACCATTTTAAGTCATGTTTTCAGTGTGCTTTTATATATACATACAATTTATGTATATTTTTACCTATCAATTTAACAAGCTTATATATTTTGCATTTAAAACTTTTTATCTAAAAGATGTACCTTTCTATGCAAAATTATAAAATACAAGAATAGCCTCATTCTGAGTATATGTTTTATGATTCAGTTTTACTTACTATATGATGGATATGTTTTATATCAATAAATATACCTTCATATAACTTTTTCAAAGTGAATGATTTTTTAAATTTCTGTATTGTTACTAGCAAGGTGATATACAAAATGGTTTCAGTCACACAAGGCAGGTAATGAGTACATTTCTTTTGGGGCATCACCCCTTCCCTTGTTCTCTGTCAGTTTTTCCCTCCTGACTTCACTGTGAGCTATACAGTTCATTTTCTTTTTTTTTTTTTTTTTTGCCAGTCCTGGGCTTGAGCTCAGGGCCTGAGCACTGTCCTTGGACTTTCTCAAGGCTAGAGCTCTACCACTTGAGCCTCAGCACCACTTCCGACTTTTTTCTATGTATGTGGTACCGAGGAATCGAACCCGGGTCTTCATGCATGCTAGGCAAGCACTTTAACCACTAGGCCAAACTCCCGGCCTATACAGTTCATTTTCAACATAGAGTCCAATGAGTATCACTGCTACATTTGTTCACTCTTGTTCCTCTATTTCTGTGCCCCCTTACCTTCCCAAAGACATAAATATAATATAAAGTATAAACAAAATGAAACATAAAATATGAAACTAGTAAATGTTCACTGCACATACATTTGAAGTAGTACTAAGATATATAAAGAATAAACACAGAAATCCACCTTTTAGAGAGATGTTTTGGTAGATACCTTTTACACCGTATACCTATGTTTTTATATAAATATAAAATTTATATGCTGTTTTTGAAACTTAAAAATTTGACAAAGAATGTAGCGATATCCTTCCACATTAATAAATAAATTATGAAGCTCCTCTTTCTGACGGACTGTTTGATATTCTATTGTGAGATTATAATCATATATTGACTTTCTTTAGGAACATTAGTGATAACCATTAATTTCAAGCTTCAGAATTATAAACAATGCTGGTATGAACACCATTACACATGGAACATTTTTTCCAGCCTAAAAACTAGAAAAGTCAGGGTGATTGATGATTGATTTTGGAATCCCATAGTGTCTCAATTCTGGTGAAAAAAATGCACATCAGAAAAAATCTGAAAATCCAGCTAGCGTTCACATGGTTATGTCGGGCAGGAGGACATGGCATGGCTGTGGTTTTCTACTGTCTTCTATGTCCAACTTTTCTGTGGTGTCTTTCTAGTTCCTTCTATTGTGCTGAGTGAAACAGAAATGGTCATATTGCACAAGAAATACGTGTTTTAATACCATGCTAATGTCACTGGTGACACTTTTGTCTGGTTTCCTCTACATCACACTCATTTCCGTCGTTCTGTGGGAACCAGCCACAGGTTGGGCCTAGGTTGGGCAGGAGGAAGGGGAACACAGGTGTTTAGTGAGGAGCTGCTGGCTGTCCTGAAGACAGAACTTCAGGCTAATGGCTCGTGATGCTGGAGTAACCCGTGTGTGTGTGTGTGTGTGTGTGTGTGTGTGTGTGTGTGCCTTAAGTTCACAGAAGAACCCTTAAGGGCTACTCATGGCTAGACTGCCTTTTCTGGCTCAGGTTGAAGCCCTAGTTCTGGATTAATTTCCTTCTCCCTCCAGGAAGATGCCACCTGTCTCTCTTGCTCCTCACCAACCAGGCGGAAAGGAAGCTGGTTGGCTCTGGGCAGCAGCTGTCTCTTCCCTCCCCCAGTATGTCTATGAGGACACAGAGGATAATATTTCCATAGAGGTCACTGATCGAGTGGGTGGCTGTTTTATGTTTGGTCAGTGCAGACACACTTCGTCTTTCATTTGTGTGTCTCATTCAGACACGCATGTGCTCCATTTAGACACTGAGAAAGGGGAACACAAAAAGAAAAACTGAAAATTTCATACACAGCAACAGAGCAAGAGACTATACTGTGGTCCCAAAGCAGTGGTTGGGAGATCACAGATCCTCCTGTGGTCACAGACTATTGGGATTTTCTTCTTGACTCCTTCTATCACCAAGCTCCCACCTGCATCTTCCTACGTGCTCACAACTCCTGAGTCCTAAAGTAAAATTGAAAGTCTGCCTTTGCTCAGTTTGTTGCATTTAGTGGATTCACAGATGTACTATATATTATATAGACGGTCTTATGTGGGTAGATATTATAGATATAAATACCACGAACAGACCTGTATATATGCACACACATTGGACTGTGCTAGGTTTTGGGAACTGAACACAGAAAACAACTTGCCCCATGAAACATCAAAGATTACAAAAGAAGCTGCAGCACTGAAGGCCTTGCTGGCTGCCTAGCAATCTGCCTAGCTTGACTGTTGATAAGCATCTACTTGCTCCAGTAAACAGAAGCTGAAGTAGAATCATAATATTTGTTCCAGGAAACGGTAACTGAGGTCACAAATCATAAATAATAAAAGATAGAAAAATCCTCTGGTAACCTAATGGACTGAAAGATTTCTTGCTTTTTCATTTTTGCTAATGGCCTTTCTCCCTTGGCACTACCAGAGCTGGGCCCATTGTAGAAGAATTGGGTCTCCATTTACAAGCAGGACATGGTCCAAATGATTATTTGTATGTTGGCTGTTTGGAACAGAAAATGTGTTTTCCCTAGAAACCACCTTTCTTAGGGTAACTGGGTGCTTGGGCTCATTTGCACAGGGCTGTTTAGTTCCTACTGGGAGAGCACTCTGGATCTTAAAGGGCAGAGTCTCTACAGGGCAAGAAGCTTGGTTGGTTCCAGCTCCTTGGGCATAGCCCTAGCTCTGAGCATAAATGAATCACAGGTTCCTTTTCCATCTTCCCACTGGCCATTTCCCATCTGGCTCCAGGGCTCTGTTCCCTAAGCTCCTTCTACTCTCTGGGCTGTTCTTCCTGTGGAAGGAGCTTGTGACCCTAAATTTCCCAATTGTTGCAGCCTCCTGTCAGTTGACATCAACTAAGGGCTGGCAGAAAAGCAAAGCAGATATGAATTCATACTAGTAGTGGAATGACAAGAACCTCTCACCCTCATGTTAAAAGGGGCTAGCAGAATAGGAATGGAAAGCAGGGGGTTTAACATTCAGAATTTGCACATCTTTGTTGGACTCTTAAAACTTTCAGTTGCACCCTGCTTCTAGACCTGGACAGAGAGTTAGGAAATGATGCTTCCCTGGGAAATCCAGGATGCCCACAGAGGGGAGATGCAGGTTCAGACACTGTGGAGGCACTTCTCAGTGAACAAGGAGAAAGGGGGTGATAAAAACCCTAGGGAACGGCCCCCCATTCATGTACACTGAATTGTCCACAAGCTTTCTATGCTTCCAACTGAAATATTAATAGATAGCTAAGGAGCTCCAGGCATTTATGGGATGGTACAACATTAAAAAAAAAAAAAGACCAACACAGGAAACAGCAGAACAAAACTTCAAAGGCTGTATGGTTACTATCCAGAGAGATAAGATATTTAACCCATAAACTGAGAAAGGACATGTCTTAGTTGGTTCAGGGTGCTATAATAAAATACAACAGGATGGATACCTTAGAAACCGAAATTTATCACAGTTTTAGAGGCTAGGAAGTCAAGATTAAGGTGCTGACAGATTTAACATCTTGTCAGGGCCTATTTTCTGGTTCATAGGCAATAATTCTTCACTTGGAAAGAATGAGCCAGCTCTCTGGGGTCTCTTTTAGAAAAAGCACTAATACCATTCAATAGGGTTTTACTGTCATGACCTAATAAAGCCCCATTCCAAAAGGGCCCCTCATACGATTACATTGGGGATTAAATTTTAATAAATGAATTTTGGGGAAGACATAAACATTGAAAATGCAAAATAAACACTGATGATAAGAAGAACTTTGTGGGCTGGGAGTTTGGCCTAGTGGTAGAGTGCTTGCTTAGCATGCACAAAGACCTGGGTTTGATTCTTCGGTACCATATATATATATATATGTGTGTGTGTGGTGGAAATGGAAATAGTGCTGTGACTCCAGTGGTAAAGCGCTAGCCTTGAGGAAAGCCCAAGGACAGTGCTCAGGCCCTGAGTTCAAGCCCCAGGATTGACCAAAAGGGGGGTAAAAAAGGACTTTGGGCTATTAAGATATGGAATACAGTAAATATTGAATAAAAAGAAAATAATTGATGAAAATTTCAATGGATGGAAAAATGTAAAAGCATCTTGAAAATCCAACATCTAGCAAAAACAGAGGAAAGAAAATTATCAAAGAAAGATGTGCCTTGAATCAAAGTAGAAAGATCATGAGTTCTTTTTTTAATTTTATTTTTATTTTTTTTATTTTTATTATTTTTTTTGCCAGTCCTGGGCTTGAGCTCAGAGCCTGAGTCCTTTCCTTGGACATTCTCAAGGCTAGAGCTCTACCACTTGAGCCTCAGCACCACTTTCGGCTTTTTCAATGTATGTGGTGCCAAGGAATAGAACCTGGGCCTTCGTGAATGCTTGGCAAGCACTCCACCACTAGGCCAAATTCCCAGCCCGCCGGGATCATGAGTTTTAAGCCAGTCTGAGCTGTATAACAGTCTCTGACGAAAAAAAAAAAAAAGTAAAGAAAAAGAAAAGTGATTAGATGTTAGATGGCCTACTAAGTGAGCCACAAGATGAAACAGGAAAAGAAAAGGCTCAGTTAAGGACAAGTCTTTTATATTCTACAGACAAAAAAGGAGACCCTAATATCTTCCTAAAATAGCACGTGACACCCAAAGGACCAAGAGACAAAACAGCATTAATTTTTCAATAGCAACTATAAAGGTCAAAAGGAAATTGGAAAAAATGTTTATAATTCTGAATGGAAATGAATATCAACCTAGAATTCCATAGCTACTTAGGAAAACTCCTAGTTAAGTATGAAAACATTTCCAGAGATGTTAGATCTGAAACTATTTTTAGGTGCTTTTATTCTAGAAGATTCTGGGGAATATGCTACTAAAGCCAAAGGAGTGAGCTAAGAAAGAGGAAGACCCAGAGTTATAATGTAAGAAACAGGGGAACCAGCAGAGGAGTAAGGTTGCCTTCCGGGGGACAGTGCTGAAGAAGGCCTACAGAGGACCAGACTGGATTGGAACAGAGAAAAATGAAACCACAGTACTTGATGAAAAAACAATAACACGTGTGTAACAGACATGATTCCGCATTTTTTTAAGTAGAGGATCAGGGAGGAAGTAACTATAAACAAGTAAATAAATTATATTCCATTTTGGAAAGAAGTTAACTCACAGAAATGAAACTATTATAAACTCCAGGTAAAACATAAAGAAATCTGCAATAAAGAAATATGAGTACCATGCAACATATGGTAAGTCAACATAGTGATCAATGTTTGTGTAATAATCATCATATAAATACTGACTAGATTCAACCTGAACAGGAGATGTGAGCTGTCACAGGAGTCATGACAGAGCAATATGTGCTCCTACAAATTTACAGTTTAAACTATCTCACTATACGTACTGTATAGAAATATGGAGATAAACATTAGGGAATATAGCTCAGGATCTGAGAGCCTCAGCCTAGGAAATTGGTTTTGTAGGGTGGAGACTATTACTTTCCATTACCCTTTCAGTACTTTGAAAAACACATACTTGAAATATTTTCATGTTTAAGGTTTTTAAATATAATCAATGACCTAAGAAGATCAACAATAGCTTGATGGCTAATTGTAGTGAATAATTAAGTAGCATGTCAGGGTAAATAAAATTGGATTAAGAAATGGTTGAAAGGGAATGGAAGAAAGTGGGAAACACGGGCTGGGAAGGTGGCTTAGTGGTAGAGTGCTTGTCTAGCATGCATGAAGCCCTGAATTCCATTCTTCAGTACCATATACAGAAAAAGCCGGAAGTGGCACTGTTGGTTTGAATGGCAGAGCATAAGACATTCAAGGACAATGCCCAGGCCCTGAGTTCAAGCCCCACACTAGCCAAAAAAAAAAAAAATGTAGGAAACAGAGCATCACCCAGAAAAGACAGAGGACCTAGCCAGGCACAGTGACTCTTGCCTGGAATCCTAGCTACTCAGGAAGTTGAGATCTGAGGATCATGTTTCAAAGTCAACCTGGGCATTAAAGAATGTGAGATTCTTATCTCCAATTAACAACTAGAAAACCACAAATGGTGCTGTGGTTCAAGGGTAGGATGGTAGCCTTGAGCTGAAGAGCTCAGAGACAGTGACTAGGTCCAGAGTTCAAGACTCTCAACTGACAGAAAAAAGAAAAAGAAATGAAAGGACAAAAGACCAGTTGTGAGTCCCTGTTTTAACCCCAGTACTGTCAAAAAATAAAACACAACAAAGGAGTAATTACTATGCTAACATATCCATCAAAGAAAGGAAGGAAGGGAGAGAGGGAGAGAGGGAGAGAGGAAGTGGAGAGAGAAAGGCGGATAGGGAGAGAGAACAATAACAGGGTTGAAGGAAAACACTAAAACCAGAATGCAAAACACACAGCAAAAAAGACCCTAATGGTATCTTATTAATATGAGTATTACACTAAAAGGCATAGTTAGGGATGGAACAGATGAACTCAACTTAGTATTTTGAGCAAACTATTTTTAACATATATTCTCTGGTTATAAGGAATCATAAATAATTACTGAGGAGTGCTAATTGGCAGGACTGTTTGTCTGCAACAGTATGGATTAGCAATTTGAAATTACAGTCAGTACACATTGTACCACAGGGCAGTGAGAACCAGGCTTACTATTACTGGAAAAGATATCTTTAAAAAGAAAAGAATAAAAACAAGAATTAGGTGCTTGGAATCTATGCAGATTTTTTTTTTTTTTTTTTTTTTTTTGCCATTCCTGGGCTTAGGCTCAGGGTCTGAGCACTGTCCTTAGGGTTTTTTATTTCAAGGCTAGAGCTCTACCACTCGAGCCACAACACCACTTCTGGCCTTTTTCTATGTATGTGGTACCAAGGAATCGAACATGTCTTCGTGCATGCTAGGCAAGCACTCTACCACTAGGCCAAACTCCTGGCCCCTGAATATCAGATGAAGAATTCTTATTAATGAATACAAAAATATAGGGCAAAAACCAAATAAAAGTGAGTATGGTGGAGCATACCTATAATTCTGGCACTCAGGAGGCTGAGGCAGGTCAGCTTGAGCTACATAGTGAGGCCCTACCTAAAATTAAAACAAAACATAGTGAGGCTCTATCTAAAATTAAAACAAAACGAACAAACAACACAAAAAAAGACAAAATCCTAATGACAATCTTTTATGTTTCAGGTACCTGGGAAAAAAAAGTCATTTTCTTAAATTCTCTCTGTAAAGTAAGAACATAAAGAATTAAATAGGTTATAATCCTTACAATAAGGAAAATGATAGCAGTATGCAGTAGATACTAAGCACACAGAACAGTGCTGTGAGGGGTGATGTTAATGAGAGTTTACTGAAGAGGACATTACTGAGGTAAAGGACCCCTAGGAAGCAAGAGGTCAGTCATTCAGTCAAAGGGCACCATATTCAAAGGAGTTCATTTGTTCCCTGGAATCCTGTAGGGTTGATGCTATTATCATCTCCACCTTGCCAAGTAGAGACAATTAAGAAGTTAAGTAATTTGAAGAGGTCATAGGCCAGTAAGTAGAAGTTTTAGGGCTGGAGCAACCTCCACCCTGAGGCCAAAGGGCTCTTAGGAGACAAGTCAACAGGTTAGTTTAAGTTCTTTGCTAGTTCACAAACATTGTAAAAGGATGTATCAGTGTTCTCAATATGTAACTTTGAGAAGTTAAGAATGAAACATTTTAGTGGATAATGGATTCAGCACTCTGTAATCAAAGAGGAAAAAAAAGGGTAAACAAATAAGAGGCTGTGTGAACCTAGGAAGTGAAAAAGATCAAATATACAAAGTGAACATCTTCTACAGAGTCAACCAGGGGTTAAGAGTAGAGGAGGTGAAAATATGAAGTGTTTGACGTCATTCAGAAACCATGTGGGTCATCCCTGAAGAGTAAGAAGGAAAATTAGGATGTGGAAATAACTGTATGGCAAATTGTCCTGACTTTAAAAAGTACAGGTAGCTGCTTTGCAGTGACAGGACAATAGTTAGAAAATGAAAACTGGAATGTGTGCTTCTCCCTCCCCCTGGCAGGACCAGCTCCTTAGAGTCATGCGCTGTCCCTTGAACCCTGCCTGCTTTTTGCTGGTTATTTTGGAGATGGAATCTCCCAGACTCCCCCTCACTCTCACTGTGAATCTCCAGATCTCCTGAGAAGCTAGGATGCCAGGCGTGTCCCGATTACCTGACAAAATAGGAATGAATGTTTCTGAGGGAGGTTGATGTGAGAAAAAAATGGGGTCCGGAGAAAAATAAAATTTTCCTTCAGGTGAAGAAGTCTTGGAAGGAAACCAGGATGGGTTCGGGGAAACAGGTTTTTAATAGGACAGGGCTTCCCCAAGGGTTGGTTGGTAAGAAACTGTTGGGACAGATGAGATGGTGCCTTGAGGAGAAGGTCTGGAAAGTCAGAACAGTTACGGAGGTAAGAAGGGTGTGTGGGATGTGAAAGCCCCAAGAGTTCCAAGGCTGAGTGTGCTGGCCTGGTGAACCGTGGTGTCTGACGCTCGGCAGGTGGGCTGCATGAAGGGCTGTCGGGTAGGTTAGTGGTAGTGGGGTTGATGAGGGGATCCTGGGCTTTGATTCGCTCAACTTCTCGGGGCTGTAGGATTCCCTTGGGGTCAGAGCTTAAGTTTCCGGGGACCCGTCGGCCGCAGGTTGCAGGCCTGCCTTACAGGCCACAGACCCATACAGCCCAGCCACAACGGCCCGCGGCGCGAGCAGGCCGCTAACCAAATGAGGGGCCCCGCTCGGCGTCAACCCGCGGTCGCGGATGACTTATTTTTGACGCGGTGGTTACACACTGACTCAAGTCCCGGAGCTCTGCGAAACCACGGCTGGGCAGTCCCGGCGGTCCCGAGAGGAAATGCGGCCTCCGCCGCAGGTGGCTGAGCCCCAGCTTGCCTAGGGACTCGGCGCGGCCAGCGGGAACCCGGGCCGCGGCGCCCCCTCCCGGGCAAGCGGGGAAGAAAGAAGGCGAGGACGTGGGAGGGCAGGTTTGGGTACCTGGTCTCCCTTCCGTCAGCAGCCGCTCTGGGAGAGCGCGAGCTCGAGCTCCCCGCGCGGTGCCGCGGCCGCGCGCCACCCGCAAGGCGAAGAGGCGTGACATGGAGGCGTGACGCGACCAGGGCGGGGCCAGTGGGATTGCCCAATGGGCACAACTCTAGCGGAGGGCGGGGCCTGGAGGGGGCGGGGCTAACTCCGAAAGGGCGCGGAGGCGCTCGTGGGCGGGGCCAGAGGGGCGCACGCGCCCAGAGGCGGCACCGGGAGGCGGGAGTCTGATAGCTGTTGGCGGGAGGGCGGCGCCCAGGCGAGGCCTGTCCGGGTGAGGTTGGTGCAATGGGGCTGTCAGGGTAGGACAGCCCAGTTGGAGAGGACGGGGCGGGGGGGTAGGAGCGGTCGCGGTCGGTAGGGAAGGATGCGGATGTGGGAGGGGAGGCTGCAGCGGAAGCTGCGAGGACCGCGGGGGCGGGGTGTCACCCGGCACTAGGCCGGCCTTAGTTTATAAGGTCCCAGGAGAGGAGGGAAAGGCCAACCGAGAGTCCCCAGGGAGGCCCCACCCCTGGGACTGGGTCACACCTGAGCCGAGCCCGGAGTGCGAGTTGCTATAGGCAACCAGCTGGGGGACCAAATTCTGTTTCCTGGGATCTTTCTGGTTTTAGGGCACAACATTCCCGTTCCCCTCTCATCCCCTCACTGTGGTGACCTTGTTGCCTCTTCTGCCCCTCTTTAGCGCCTCCACCCGTGTTAGACCTGGACATGTAAGCCTCCTGACCTTTCACACTGCCTTTCCAAACTTAGTCCTCCACAACACTTACCTGAACATGCTAGCCCTTATAAGGGAAAAATTTCAATGGAACCTTCCTCCTTTATAAAGGTAGGTGGACTAGAAGAGAGCACTTTGCTTTATAGTACTATTCCATAGAAATCAGATTTTTTTTTTTTCTCATGCCAGTGGCTCTTGCCTATACTCAGGAGGTTGAGATCAGAGGATTTGGATTAGGGTGCCAAGCCAGCCAAAGCAGACAAATCCGTGAGACTCATATTTCCAGGAAACCACCAGAAAGCTGGAAATGGGAGCTATGGCTCAAATGTTAAAGTGCCAGTCTTGAGCGGAGAAAGCCAAGCAAGTGAGGCCCTGAATTCAAGCTATATTACCAGTGCAAAAAAAGTCATAGTTTACCCCAGATATGTAGTAATGAGGGTGATTCCAGAGAACAAAACATCAGCTTCACTTTTCCTGTCAGTTCTCACCTCACTAAACTAAAAACAAAAAACACTAGAGAATCAGAAAGTCTGAGAGGATGGAGACAGAGATACTCAATTGTTTTCTTTTCCAAGTCAGAAAGCCTCCTGATATTACATCTCTGATGCACTCAACTGAAGGATGAAAGTTCTACATAGGAACACAAAGTGAGTGGAAGACAACTGTCACTGTGAGTCTGGCTTTTAATTAGACATCCTAGAGTGTCATAACTGAGGTGGCTGTCAGCTTGTTTGCCTGCAGCTAAGTTACAGAAGTACTTAGATGAATTCTCTTTATGTTTGATGTTGACTATCTCTGAGTCACATTGGAAACAATGAGTTTATTTCAGGCTCTAGTGAGTCACCTCACATCATCATGGTTATTGCCCATATGACAGAGCGACATCAAATATTAGGACACCAGTAGGTTCTGTTTGCTCCTTTGGTTGGGTGTTTTAGCTTGAATTTTGAGACAGTCTCACACTGTGGAACTTGGTCTGGAACTCGTGATAACCCTGTCTCAGTCTTCGGAGTACTGGAATTACAAGTATGCACTACCACCTTAGTTTACCATTAGTTTTTATAAGAGAAACAGATTCGGTATGAGGATTGGATATAATGGTTTTCAGTGCATTGGAAACTGAAAGTAGAGAAACACTCTATAAATTTGACTAGTCTAAGATATTTAGCAATCATACCAGTCTAGGGAGAAATGAGAAATGTGCCTAGCAAATAAGTAAAAGTCCCCAATATGGATATGCATTTTTACCTACCTTTTTTTTTTTTTTTGCAGATGCATGTAGTTCAGCACTCTGAACAAACACTAAAAACAGCCCTTATCTCAAAGAACCCAGTGCTTGTGTCACAGTATGAGAAACTAGATGCTGGGGAACGACACTTAATGAATGAAGCTTTCCAGCCAGCCAGTGATCTCTTTAAACCCATTACCGTGCAATCACAGTCAGATTGGATTATCACCCACCCTGAGGTTCCCCAGGACTTTGAACAGTTTTTCAGTGATGCCTACAGAAAGACACCAACTCCAGAAAAGCACACTATTTATATACAGTCTATAGGTATGGTTTCGTGTGGTTTATCTTTGCAGTGGGGCTGTGGTCAGAGATCTTTTGGGTTGTTGCCCTGATTCAAGTGGAGGCAAGGTCTTGTATAGCCCATTCTGGCCTCACCTTAAACTGTATATAGTTCATGCTAGCCTCAAACCCCAGATCCTCCTCCTTCTTCCTCCCACGTATTTGGGTTATAGTCATGTGTCATTAGACCTGGTTTAAGTGGTTGATTTTTTTTCTTTTTAGAGTTAGATTTTTTGTTTTAGAGTTTTGGACCTTGTCCATGCGAGGCAAGCAGTCTATTACTTATGAACGTTTTACATTATGATATGATTCTACCAATTCTGCCTATGTGACGTTTCATTGTGATATTTTCATGTATTATGATGTTCATTGAAGACGTTTCATACCAAACCGACTTAAAAATGAACATTTTGTCATCAGTAACTGACTGTTGGAAAACAGAGATTGTTGTGCTTAAAATACCGAATTACTAGTTCATTGTAAAGTCCTAAAAATGTCTCTACTATTATAGGATCTCTGGCAAACACCAGAGTTATCAGTGAAGAATATATTAAATGGCTGAAGGGCTACTGTGAAGCATTTTTCTATGGCCTGACAGTGAAACTCCTAGAACCGGTGTCTGTTTCTGCCACGAGGTGTTCCTTTCGAGTCAATGATCACACACAGAACCTACAGATTCACGCAGGTGAATACAGCAACTTTACAGCTGAAATGAGCAAAGGAAATTCATATATGACATATGCAAACATATATACATTTCTCTTTAAAATAGGACATATCCTGAAGTTCTTAAAAAAGAAGAAAAGGGAAGATGCCTTCTGTGTTGTGGGGGTAACAATGATAGATCTTTACCCCAGGGACTCCTGGAACTTTGTCTTTGGACAGGCATCCTTGACAGATGGTACTCCTTTTTGACATTGTTTGATGGTAGAAACATCTGTAATGTGAGACTATTTGAAGATATTAAAAGGGAAAGCATTTTAGCCAATGATAGCTTTGATATTTAAAACTGTATGGTATTTACAATGAAGGGCTGTTCATTCCATTATGAGAAGTAGAATTCTCCAGAGACTCTGATGTGGGTTTTTCCCTGTGTGACCCTGAGGAATGTCACCTGTTTCACATGAGATTCATACAGGCAGTTCCCCTGCCATGACCCTATCAACAGGCTGTCTTGGAGATTGGGGCATTTTTCTCTTGCTAACTTTTAGCTAGAAGTTCCTCCTTCGGTTGCTAACCTGGTAATAATCACTTCAAGGCCAAGCACTGGTGGCTCATGCCTGTAATCCTAGTTACTAAGGAGGCTGAGATCTGAGGATTGTAGTTCAAAGCCAGCCTGAGCAGGAAAGCCCCAGAGACGCTTAACTTTCAGTTAATCAACAAAAACATGAAAGTGGAGATGTGGCTCAAGTGGTAGAGCACCAGCCTTGAGTGGAAAAACTAAGGGAGAATGCTCAGATCCAATTTGGCTATTGCTAGCTAGTTTATCTTACACCTTCGAGGAGGCCAGGATACATCTATTTCTATTTACAACTTCTTTTTTGAGAGATAGGGGTAAGTTTTAAAAGATTTTATGGCAGAAGATAAGACGTGGTAAAGTTGCAGGGTAGCTCCGAGATGCAGTGAGACAGTGTCATACCACAGGTAACCTGGTTTTCTTCAAGTTTAAAGATGGATATTTTAAAATTGAGAAGTATATATTACTAGTAAAGTGGTCATCTGTTTGTAGGAAACAGAAGGCATACTTTTGCTAATAATACTGTTACATAAAGTAGTCTCACAGTTGTTTGGCAAGGGAAGTCACTTGAAGCAAGTATGTGATTCAATGTAGTTTTTTTTTCCCCTTAACTTCCAGAATAGTGTCTTTCCTTAAATTTCACCTCTCACATGCTGAGAATGAGGTGAGGAACATTCTTCAGAATCAAATTGCATTGGATAAACTTCCTCTGAGTTTATTTCCTTACCCCCCCCCGCCCCCAAAAAAGTTTCAGGGGCCAAGAATACAGGGGTAGAGTCCTTGATTAGCTTGAGCAGGGCTCTGGATTCTATCCCCAACACTGCAAAGCAAAACGAAACATGATGAAAGGGCTGAAAGGGTGGCATAAATAAAAGTGATAATGTAAACAAGTCTTGTTATACAACAGTCCCCCACAGTGAGTTATGCAGCAAGCTGTGCTCTCTGGGTAGGCAGAGATGGTAGATAGAACTGTAAATGTTACACAGGAAGTCAGTGGCCAGAGTGTTTATTCTGGTCACCGGACACCAGCCATAAAATAGAATTGTGCTGTACTTTTACAAAAGAGTGAGGAGGTAATTGCTCAAAAAAGTTGTGCTCCAAACCATAATTTTGAGATATCAGGGGCCAAGGGTGGGGCATGAGAGGAAGCCAGCAACCCTTGCTGACATGAATGAAGCAGAGATCTGTGTGCTGTGTTTCTGCAGGTGAAAATCATGGCTATGTTCATGGGATTATTTCATGACTCCATTTGGAGTGCTTTTGGAAAAAAAAAACAAACCCAAAGAACTTCTTTGGGGGGCAGGGTGGTAGTACTGGAGTCTAAAGGCCCTTGGCTAGGTTGACACTTTACTGCTGACCCACTCCTCCAGCCTTATTTTTCACTGGTTATTTTTAGAATGGGGTCTTCCTTCCCATCCAGACACACACCTGGACTGCAGTCTTCCTACCTTAGGCTTTGGGTAGTTGTGAGGATTACAGGTGTGCACCATCTTGCGGAGATGACATCTTATGGACTTTTCTGCCCTGGCCTGGAACTTCTGTCTTCCTGACCTCAGCTTTCCACTTGGCTCACCATGATAGGCCCAGGCTGCTGGATCTAGTGATGAGTTAAGAAGTGACGTTTTCTGCCTACACTAGCCTCGAGCCAGTACTCTTCCTGTTCTCAGCAATTCCCACTCCCCTACCTGCGGGCAAATAGCTAGCAATATAGGTGTGAGCCACTGGCACTGGACTTGAAATTTTTCATTTTGACCATCCATTAGAGGAAGGCAAATTGGGTAGCAGGTGAAGATTCTGATAGGGAGACCTGGCGGGGGAAGTCCTCTTTATGTTGGCAAACCCTAATTGTATTAGATGCTGTGAATACTAGTACAGAGGTGCACTCTGAGCACCTTCCTGCAGGAATCTCACCCTCTACTTGTGGTTGCTGTCCCTTTCATAGGTGTGGGAATATTCAGCTTCGCCAGATATTGCAGAGATTTCTATAGCTCACACTACAAAGGCAAGGTGAAGAAGCCTAAGAGAGTATCTTCCAGTGACTATTCCATCTTTAATAACTACTATGTCCCTGAGATCACTAGTGTGTTGCTGCTGCGATCCTGTAAGGTAAGTTGTGTAAAAATACTACAAGAACATTAAAAAAAAATGAGAGCCAGGTGTGGTGGCTCACACCTATAATCTAGCTACTCAGGAGGCTGAGATCTGAGGATCATGGTTCAAAACTAGCCAGGGCACTAAAGACTGTAAGACTCTTTATCTCCAATTGACCACTAGAAAAGCAGAAGTAGTGGTGTGGCTCAAGGGGTAGGGCGGTAGCCTTGAGCTGAAGAACTCAGGGACAGCACCCAGGCCCAGAGTTCAAGCCCTATAACTGATAATTAACTAACTAAATAATGAGAAAGAGATATCTTATTGTTTAAGGCATATACTACCAGTCTTTGAGGTGTATAAGTGAGTTTAGATCAGTTGTATACTTTTGATTGCTATTGCTAGACTGAAATTTAAAAGAAGACAGAATTTTAACTGGATGCCTTTACAACAAAATTTATAATACTGGTGTGAGATTGGTCCTGCTACCATAAGCATACTGGGTTGCTCCCTTGTCCTCACAGTTAATTATTCTTGGATTCTGGTATTCTCATGTAGGCTGCCACAACTACTGAGCAAAATTGCCTTCCCGAAGAGGTTTTTCTGGCTCTCAGGGAGAACTGTGATACTTCCTAACACTCCCCACCAAGCCTGCAACTCTTTGGAAAGTCTGTCCCTCATTTTTCCCTTTGTTTCATAGCTTGAAACGTTCTGCTTTCCCCAGAACTGTTTATTGGGGTTTGAGAAATAAGCCCCTTAGTTCAAACTATGTTCCTAGAGTCTCCTTATTACCATGCAGATCAAGCCCCGCCCCTTCCTCTCAGCTGGAGGGGGGAGAGGGAGGTGAGGGAAAGAGCCAGGATCTGAACTATTACAAGTGACCTACTGATCTAGAGATAAATGTTCTCAGCCTAGGGTGAGTTTACCACCCAGGGGTCATCTGTCAAGGTCTGGAGACATTTTCCATGGCCACAGTTGAGGAGGGTTCTCCTACCATCTAATGGGTAGAGGCCAGGAATGCTGGAAAGCTTCCCACAACACCTAGGACAGCTCCCTCCAGATGACATTAACCATCCACCATGTCACCAATATGGAAGGAGAAAGCCTGGTCCAGAGTATGTTAAGGAAACCAAATAAGGCTTTGGGACATTTAGGAAATGATGGATTAATAAGTCTTTGGAGATCTGAAACTGAGTTAATTCCAGTAAATCTGTTTCTTGGAAAAGCAAGAAATGTGATAGGTAACTTGATGATGAGGGTAATGTATTTGAATGTCTTGCAGACTTTAACCCATGAGATTGGACACATATTTGGACTAAGGCACTGCCAGTGGCTCGCGTGTCTAATGCAAGGCTCCAACCACTTGGAAGAAGCTGATCGGCGTCCTCTAAACTATTGCCCTATCTGCTTGCGCAAGTTACAGTGTGCTCTTGGCTTCAGTATTGTAGAAAGATACAAGGTAAATTTTTGGAGTTGACAGGAGGTAAGTGGTTCTTTAAGTAGCAAAGTAACATGTTCTATTAAGTCCTTTAGGGTGATGATTTATCAGAGGAAATCATTGTAGGGACAAGCAGGAAGTTGTGGGGTTTTTTTTAAGGCTAAGAATCACCTCTCTTAAAAACTTTTATCTTGACTGTCTCACTTATAGCTCAGTGGCTAATGGTGACAGTTTATTTCTCATCTTTTAGGGCAGGAGAGATTGATATTGCAAGAGAAAATAAATATTGATATTTATAGCCAAGTTCATTTTTGTAAGTCATATAAATGTGTGTATGTGTTTTATTTTTCCAAATATGTCCATTATGAGGAGGGAATGATTCCCTTTCAGAGAAAAGAAGAAAAGTAATTTACATATGTATACATGTGTGTCCACATACACATCAGTATACCTTTTTTTTTTTTTGCCAGTTCTGGGGCTTGAACTCAAGGCCTGAGCACTGTCTTTGGGCTTTCTCAGGTTTTTCTATGTATGTGGGATCAAGGACACGAACCTGGGTAGCATGTGAGGCAAGCACTCTACCACTAGGCTGGCCAAGCTCCCGGGGCCCACATCAGTGTACATTTATGTGTGTGGACTTAAACATCTACATCCAGGGATGGAAGTGTGGTTCAGCCATGGTTCAGCCAAGTGTGAGGTCCTAAGTTCCAACCATAGTCCTGCCACAAAGAAAGTATACACGTTTCTCCTTGCATACATGTCTCTCCAAGCCTTTGTGTTCACTCACATGCACGTTAAACTAAAAGTATGGTATAACACCTTATGGAGTATTTAATAAGTAGAGGAAATAAAGCTATTATTATGCTGCCATCTGAAAATAAATAGTGAAAGAATAGTGTATTTACTTCCCATCTTTTTTCCTCTGATATTTTTGTAGACATGTATAGTCTGTGTATTTCACTCAGATGTCATTAGTGCTATCTTACATTCATGGCAATCTTGATCAAATTCAGAATCTTCATGAAGTAATACAGGTAATAGTGCACCTATTGGCACCGATGCCAATGTTCTTTTCTTGGTTAGCATTGTGTTATGTGTGTATTTAACCAGATGCCAGTGGCTCATGCCTGTAATCGTAGCTACTTAGGAGGCTGAGATCTGAGGAACCTGGTTGCAAGCCAGCCCCGGTAGGAAAGTCTGTCAGACTCTTATCTCCAATGAACCAGCAAAAAGCTGAAGGGTGGCTATGGCTCAAATGATAGAGCCTTCAGCAAAAAAGCTAAGGAACAGTATCCAGGCTCTGAGTTCAATCCCTAGTACCAGCACAAAATTTTGAAGAAAAAAAACAAAAGATAAGCAAATCAAATGTGAAAGTTTTCTGTCTTTCCAGGCACTGGTGAGGTGGATCGATGAGGACTGTACCGACACATCAGTTTCAAAGCCCAGCTGTGAAAGTGCTGTGAGCACGCCGAAACCAGTGGAAGCCTTTAAGGAATGGAGAGAGTGGGTGATAAAATGCATTGCTGTTCTCCAAAATAAGGAGTAATTAAACCAATCCTTGCATATTACTTTTATTTGGCTGGAGTCCTTATTGGGAAAAAACCATTTTCCCATTCTGTGCAACGTCTAACAGAATAGAACCTTCTTTTAAGTAGCAGGACTGAAAGGAGACTCATGGCAGTAAAAATTCTTTTATCTTACTAGCTTGGTCTGGGGCAAGTAAGCACATCATTTCTATTTTACACTGTTTATGTCTCACAAGAAAGCTAGGATTAGTAATAGCTATTACTAATACATAAATAAATACTTTAAAAATAGCTCTATATATGTCTCAAGGAATAAACCAACAGCCTTGCAGGGGTGGCTTTTGTTTGTAGAAGAGATGCGGTCCCTCATGAGGCTCAGCTGAGTCAGCATTAGGAAATTCCATAGGCTCCAGTCTTTCATTCTCTACCCCTCTTTTTCTGTATTTCCTACCCTTTCTTTGCTTTTTATTGTCTTGGCTCTAAAAAAAAAAGCAATAACTTGTGTCAAATTTTAGTAGCTTAAAGTATGACTCCCTCTCAAAATTGTAAGAGCCAGGTTCTGGTGGCTTGAAATCCTCAGGAGGCTGAGGTTTGAGGGTTATGGTTCAAAACCAGACCAGGTAGACATACCTGAGTCAACCACTAGAGAGCCAGAAGTGGAGGTGTGGCTCAATTAGTACAGTGCCAGCTTTGAGCAGAAAATGCCAAGCATTTCTGCTTGGCCCTGAGTTTAGATCCCAGAATCTGTATGCACATGTATGTGTGTCTGTGTGTGTGTGTGCTTGCACACACAGACTATAAATGATACTTTTTTTTCCCCGCCAGTCCTGGGCCTTGAACTCAGGGCCTGAGCATCATTCTTGGGCTTTTTCAAGGCTAGAGCTCTACCACTTGAGGATAATTGGTTTTCTTTTTTTTCCTTGTACTTTGAAACCAAAATGCTTTCACCATTGTTACCTCCACAGGTATGTTGGGAAGCAGAGTTTATACTTAATGTTTTCCTTTAGGTTCTATGTTCTTATTTGATTAAACTTTAAATTATTTTTTCAGATGTCTTTATTTATTTATTTATTTTGCCAGTCCTGGGCTTGGGCTCAGGGCCTGACCACTGTCCCTGGATTTTTCTCAAGGCTAGGGCTCTACCACTTGAGCCACAGCACCACTTCTGGCTTTTTGCTACGTATGTGGTACTGAGGAATCGAACCCGGGTCTTCGTGCATGCTAGGCAAGCAGTCTACCATTAGGCCAGACTCCCAGCCCTATTCTTTTTTTTTTTTTTTTTTTTTTTTTTTGCCAGTCCTGGGCTTGAGCTCAGGGCCTGAGCACTGTCCTTGGACTTTCTCAAGGCTAGAGCTCTACCACTTGAGCCTCAGCTCCACTTCTGGCTTTTTTTTCTGTGTGTGGTACCGAGGAATCGAATCCGGGTCTTCATGCATGCTAGGCAAGCACTTTAACCACTAGGCCAAACTCCCGGCCCTATTTTTTTTTTTTATTAAGCAGTACAAGGGGTTTCAATTCCACAAGCCAGGTTATGAGTACAGTGTATCTTGGTCAGTGTCACCCCTTCCATCATTCTCCCATTTTCTCCCATCCTATTTCTGCCCTCAAGTTACATAATTCATCATTTACATAATATACATGGACTATAGTGACTGTACGTGCTCACTCTTTCTCCCTCCATTCATGTGTCTTTCCCATTGCCCTCACTCACTTATGTTAGACAAATGTTGGTTTGAAACCAGCCAGGCATGGTGTACACTCCATAGCATGAGGCAGGGGGACTTAGTGACTTAGTGAGTCCCCAGGCCAGTCTGGGTTATGTCGGGTAACCCTGTCTCAAAGAAACAACAAACAAGAAAAAAAAAATGGTCTGCTATTAAAATTAAATGGAAAGAGAAAGTTGATCATTTTAACCCTGAGAAGCACCAGATGGAGCACAGGATTTTACGGATTTTGTTTGTGTTTTATTTCTTCTTTGAATAACGTACTGAAAATAGTTTTATTATTATTAAGGTGCTGTACAGAGGGGATACCATTTCTTAAGTCAGGTAAAGAGCATACATTTCTTTTTTTAGACAATGTTACCCGTTTCTTTGCTTTCCCCCAGTTTTCTCCTACTAAATAATGAATTTTATGGCCTAGTCTTGTACATTTTTTTTGGTGGGTTGTGGGGCTTGAACTCTGGGCATAGGCACTGTCCTGGAGCTCTTCAGCTTAAGGCTAGCTCTCTACCACTGAGCCACAGTGCCACTTCCCATTTTCTGGTGGTTAATTGGAAGTAAGAGTCTCATGGACTTTAGTGTCTGGGCTGACTTTGAACCATGATCCTCAGATCTCAGCCTCCTGAGTAGCTAGGAATACAGGCATGAGCCAGAACGCCCGTCTCCATTCTTGTACGTTTTTATTCATTGTCATTCAAGGAATGACACTCTAATCCTGTAGGTCTGTATTAGTAGCATAAAGGTGGAATGCTTGCCTGGAGTTCACAAGGCCCTAGTTTCAAACTCCAGTACTGCCCACAAAAAATAAAAATAAATAAATAAATAAAAGGAAAGAAAACAATAATTTAAAAAAACCCTGAAACCCCAAACAACCACTTTTAAGAGATGGTAGTAACAGAAGAGTAGCAAGGATTCCTGTAATATCCCAGTCATTTGGGGGTCCCTGAACCTCCCCCCTCAGCAATAGAGGCACCAGCACTCAATGAACAGAAGTAGAAGTCAGTTTAATAGCAGCGCAGTGGCCACTCTCCACCTTGGGGCTGAGCTTTTAAAGGACAGTGCCACACGTAGGTTCAACAAGAAAACACCACATGCAGGTGGTCAAGCAGTTTAAGCATGTTTACCAAAAAGAAAAAAAAACAAAAAACAAAAAACAACTAGATAGCTAATCCTGACAGGCTATTGCATTCATTCCACTTGGTTTTGTTCATTTGTTTCCTTTTTTGAGCACTGAATTAGCAGTTGGGCCTAATTAGCAGGATCGCACCAGGTAACCTAGAATTCACTATCCAGGTGTGCGCGCCACCTAGCCCGACCCCAGCTTGCTGTCTGAAACATGAATTCCCCTCTAGAGGGTTTTTCTTTTTCTGTTGTGGCAGTACTGGAGTTCTCGAACTTGCAAGGCACGCGCCCTACCCCTTAAGCCCCAAGCCCTTGAGGTGGCTAACTTTGAAATGGCAAACTCTGAAGTGCTCCTAGAGGCGGGAGCGTTCTGCAGCTAGGATCCCAGATGCTAAAATCTAAGCAGGCAGCGGCCTGGGGACTGCTACAGCTGGCCCTCCCCTGCCCTGCCCTGCCCTCCCCTGCCCTGCCCTGCCCTGCCCTGCCCGCGCAGGAAGCCTGCGGCTGCTGGCCAGGATTGCGCCTGGAGAGAGCGCACGCAAGCACGCACGCACGCGCGTGCTTGGGGCCTGCAGTGGCCGCCACCTGTTTCCGCCCGTCTGGCTGCTGGGACTTTCCCTTGAATAGAAGTGCGGAGTCGGCATCGTTGTGCCCAGGTGTCGGAGACCCCGGGTAACCTCCTCCTCCCCGCCTTCGCAGCCTCCGGCGCCCGCCTTCCCGGGAAGCCTGCGACCACGCCCCTCTGGGCACCGAGCCCTGCGGAGCCCAGCACCCAGCTTGGCCTCGGAAGATCCGGATGGAGGTGGCAGCTCCGCAGTGAGTGGCTTCCGTGGGTCCCCACAGCTTCTTCTCAAAGCTGGAGCCGTAGTTTCCCATTTTGTAGTTTTAGATTTCTGCTCTCCACCGGGAGCAGCACCAGCCAGAAGAAACATAATACAGGCCACCGTCAGAGTTTAACTTTTAAGTGCAATTAGCGAATGCAAAACCAAGATAAAAAGCAAACCATGTATTGGTGGCTCATGCCTATGGAGGAAGCTGCCACCCAGAGGATCGTCACTGCTTGCCAGTCAGGTTTCCAGTTAACCTGCAAATGCCTTACTGGGGGTGTGGCTTAAGTGGTAGAAAACCAGCTGT